>NC_053485.1:26419-242215 GCF_015227805.2 Hirundo rustica
TTCCTTGGAGTTACCAGGAGGCCGTTGGGGGTGGCGGGGCCGGCACTGAACGGGTCGGGGGCAGTGGGGGGAAATCAGGATTTGAGTGAATTCATTTTGCTGGGTGCAGTTGATGGCCCTGGCCGGAGCAGGTGCTGATCCTTGCCCTGTCCGTGTGGGAATGGCGAGGCAGTGCCCAGAGCGTCCCGGTCCTCTCTTCTGGGGAACAAAGCGCTGGAATTGGAACAAAAGGCTCCGCTGCCCCAGCTGGGGGGCGGTTCCCACAAAAAGGCAGGAATTTGGTGTCGCTTGGGCTGAGTCTGTTGAATTCCAGGACTTTCGAGCGCTGGCTTCCCACCTGGATTTGCTGGGCTTGTCCCGTTTTCCTCCTAATAAACTCAGGGAAGAGACTGCGCATCCTCTGGGCTCGTGCTGGTCCCAAGGAAAAGCCGGCTTTGGGGCTGTGCAATGGATCTGGGGTGAAAGCAGGGCTGTGGCAGAGGGAGCTGTGCTGGGAGCTTCCCGTGGGGATCCCAGCGGGATCTGTGGGTCGTGGATGTGGCAGACGGTTCTGCCGGGAGCTGCGTGTGAGCAGAGGGAAGCGGATCCCACCTGGTTCTTCCCTTGTTTAATTGATGCATTGTCCCAGGGCAGCTGCCCTGGTGTGGAGAAGGGAGTTCTGACTGCTTTGGAAAAGTCCCGTTCCTTGGGAAAAGCTCTTTGGAGTAAAAGGGAACGAGGGCTGGATGCTCTGTGCTCCTCCGTTGTCAGTGTGCAGGTCTCAGGGATATGAATCCTCGGGAGCAGAAAGCTTTGGCTAACGAGCTGGGATGTGTCTAATTGCTGTTCCTGCCTCCTGCTCCCGGGCTCCGGCAGCTCTGGCTGCCCCGGCTCACCCGCTCCCTGTCGCTTTCAGATCCCGGAACACCGCGGCGCTGCGACGCTCTGCTCGCCGGAAAAATCCAAGTGAACGCCTCGGAAACGTTCAGGCGGGACGCAGGGAACAAAGATGGTAAAGGCCGGGTGGATTCCGGGGCCCGGGGCGAGCGTCCGTGTCCCGGCGCTCCCTCAATGTTCCCGCCCTGCCCTTGCAGCGCCCGATGCGGATCTTTGTGAACGACGACCGGCACGTGATGGCCAAGCACTCGGCCGTGTACCCCACGCAGGAGGAGCTGGAGGCCGTGCAGAACATGGTTTCCCACACGGAGCGGGCGCTCAAAGCCGTCTCCGACTGGATTGACGAGCAGGAGAAGGTCAGCGGGGAGCAGCCGGAGACGGAGTCCATGGAGACGGCGGCCGAGGAGGAGGGCAAGGAAGGAGGGTGAGGAGCGGAGCCGTCCTGCTTTAGATCCCTGAAATCTGCTCATCTCCCTAAAAACCCGCTCGCTGGTGGCGGAAGAGTTGTCCTCCCTGGCTGGGGGCTGGAGGGGAGTTATCCAGGGCGGGGCTGAGGGCGCTGCTCCGGGGTCCGTCCCTGCGCTCGGGTGCGGGGAATTCCGCCCCTGTGACCCCGTCCCGTGTTTCCGCAGGGATCAGAAGGCCGCGGAGCAGCTGACGAGGACCCTGCGGGGCGTGATGCGCGTGGGGCTCGTGGCCAAAGGCCTCCTGCTGAAGGGCGACCTGGACCTGGAGCTGGTCCTGCTGTGCAAAGACAAACCCACGGCCAAGCTCCTGGAGAAAGTCGCCGATAACCTGGGAGTGCAGCTGGCGGTGAGGGAAATTCCCTTTGGGGTGGTTCTGCCTTGGAAAAGTCGTGTCCGGAGGCGGGTGCTGGCGTTCTTTGGGATTGCTAAATGGGCTTCTCCTCGTTAATCGTGGGATGGTTTGGGTTGGGAGGGACCTGGGGGCTCGTGCTGTTCCTGGGCAGGGGCACCTTCCACGGGCCGAGTTGCTCCAGACCCTGTCCAGCCTGGCCTTGGGCACTGCCAGGGATCCAGGGGCAGCCACAGCTGCTCTGGGAATTCCGTCCCAGCCCCTCCCTGCCCTCACAGGGAGAAATCTCTTCCCGAAATCCATCTAAATCCCCCCTTTTCCAGGGTGAAGCCATCCCCTGTGTCCTGTCCCTCCATCCCTTGTCCCCAGTCCCTCTCCAGCTCTCCTGGAGCCCCTTCAGGCCCTGCCAGGGTCTCCACGGTCTCCCCAGAGCATTCCCAGCTCTCCCAGCCTGGCTCCAGAGCGGAGGGGCTCCGGGATTACGAGGTCACGGCGCGGTTTGGGCTGTGAGCGCCTTCCCAGCCCGTCCCGTTCCAACCCCTCTCCGCGCCGGCGCCGCAGGCCATCACCGAGGACAAGTACGAGATCATCCAGTCGGTGGGAGACGCCGCCATCGTCATCAAGAACACCAAGGAGCCCCCGCTGAGCCTCACCATCCACCTGACGTCGCCCGTGGTCAGGGAGGAGCTGGAGAAGCAGCTGGCCGGAGGTACGGCCGGCCGGCGCCCGGCATCCCGCGGCTAACCACCGGGAAAGTGTTCTTCAGCTTCAGCCGGGGCCGCGGCAGCTCGTCCTGGCCCAGGCCAAACCAAATTCCTTCACTGCGCCAGCCTCGCTGAGATCCCGCTTGTGGGCAACGCGGGCCGAGCTTCCGAAGCTGAGGAGCACCTTTCACGCCGGATTTCGCTCTATTTTTTAAAATTTATTATTATTATTATTTTTTTTTTTTTTTTTAAGTATTATTATTGTTTTATCCTTTCTTTTGGTTCCACTTGGGCCTTTAGTTCACTAATTCATCATCTCGTTGTATTACTCGTGGTTTGTCCCCGGCCATGTCAGTGCAGTGACATGAGAATAGAAATCAGATTTGTTTAAGAAACCCCAAAAAACCAAACAAACAAACAAACAAACCCCTCTCAAAGGCTTCTTGTCCGAGGAGTTGCATGTCCATGAACCGGGATGTTCCGGGGTGTTCCCCCGGTGTGTGTTGCAGCAGAACACCGGGTGCTCGGGGCTCCTCCCGTGGCTCTTGCGGCACCTCAGGTTCAGAATTCCGGAAAGCGATGCAGAGTTTTGGATAAAGTTAGCTTCTGCAAATTCCCTTTGGAATCAGAATTCCAGCAGCTGCTGGTTGTCCGCTCCAATTCCGATGGGCTCCGTAGGGCCGGCGGTTCCCCCGCTCCGCACTAGCCTTATCTAAAACCCTGATCTCGAGCAATTTTGGGCGATTTCAGGCCTTTCCTCAGTTTTGCTGCAGCACAAACCGGGACCTCTTTGTGCTCTTGATTGTTGATCTCTGGTGTTGACCTCTGACCTCGTCTCCGAGCCTTCTAGTTTGTCGATTTTAGGGACGCTGGACCTTTGACCAACAGGACGTTCTCTGTCGCGGGCCGGGGCCGGGGCAGCCATCCTTCCGGGCGGAGGGTTCCCTGGATCCTCTCCGAGCCTCGCCCTTCCCTCCTCCCCACGCCCTGCGCTCCAGCTGCGGAGCCGGCGTCTCACCCCCCCCCAAATTTCCCCATCGCCGGCCTCGCCGCCGCCTCTTCATCCATCCAGGATTTATTTTCCGTGCCCCCCCGCCGAGCCTCGTGCCCGGCCTCCTCCTCCTCCTCCTCCTCCTCCTCCTCCTCCTCCTCCCGGTGCACGTTCCAGCCCGTCCCTCCCTGGGAACTGAGCTTCCCCTGCGTCCAGGCGAGGCCGCTGCCCCTTCCCTCCCGCTCCCAGCATCCCGGCAGGATTTTTTGGGAGCCTCAGCTGCCCGTTAGGATGCTGCCTCATCCCCCTCGGCCCGACAGAAGCCCCTTGGTCAAACCGTGCCTTGTCTTCTTATTCCATCCACGACTAGAAACGCTCTCAGTCACCGACTCCCCGGACGTTCTGGACAGGCAGAAATGCCTTGCTGCCTTGGCGTCTCTGCGCCACGCCAAGTGGTTCCAGGTTTGCATTTTGTTCTTATATTTATCTTTAAGTAGAAGCGTTGGTAAACTCTTTTAAGGGGCTGAGTGTTTTTTTTTCTGGAGTTGGAGTTTCAAAGCGGCCGCCGGCCGCTCGGAGGTGCCGGACCGCGGGCGCTGGAGTGACTTAGGAGCCTCTGTACGGAGCAGCTGCGGAGCTGCTGCTTTGTGTGAGGAGTAACATCCCGAGACCTCGGCCGGGACCTTGGCTGAGACCTTGCCCAGAACCTTGGCCAGAACCTTGGCCAACCCCTTAGCTAAGACCTTGGCCAACTCCTTGGCCAACTCCTTGGCTAAGGCCTTGGCCAACCCCTTGGCTAGGAGCTTGGCCAAGCCTTTGGCCGAGCCTCGGCCGGCGCGGCTCCGGGCCCCGGGCTCCGGCGCTGCCCTCGGCAGAGCAGCACCCGGAGGGAGCGTCGGCGGCGCGGGCGGGCGCTCGGTGAACCCCTCTCTGGTTTGGTTCCGCTTCCAGGCCAGGGCCAACGGGCTGAAGTCGTGCGTCATCGTGATCCGGGTGCTGCGCGACCTCTGCACTCGCATTCCCACCTGGGCCCCGCTCCGAGGATGGGTAATTCCCCCTTTTCCCCCGCCGGGAGGGTTGGCGGCGTTTCTCCCGGTCCGGCTCTGCTCTCTCCCGAGGTTCCGGGGCTCGTCCCCTTTCCCGGGGTGGGGATTGCTTTGGATGAACGGCTCCTCTGCGCTTAGAGACGCAAATCAAATGTGCAGATGGGTTCCTCAGTTGTCAGCTGCCCAGCTGTGAGCTGGCACTGGTGCCAGATGGGTAATGAGCCATCAGCCCACCTTGGCGCTGAATCGATTCATCAGGTATCGGCTCAGGTTGTTGCTGAATTGGTTTGTTAATTATTTAATCGCATTATTATCAAAACATTCTATCAGCTACCGAGTCACGTTGTCAGTGTTATCAGCTATCAAATTGCTTTATTGGTTGTCAAACCGCGTCATTATCATTATCAGATTGTTTTATGAGTTATCAAGTCACGTTATCATCAAATATAAAGTATGTTTAAAATATTTTTATTAATTTTCAAGTCTTGTTATCGAATAGTTTTATCAGTTACCAAACCACACTGTCCTCAAATACCGTCATCAGTTTTCTTTATCAATTAACAAACGGTTTTATCGCTTACCAAACAACTTTATCTTATCCAATCACATCATCAACTGTTTTTATTAATTACCAAATCACGTCGTTATCAAACTGTGTTATCCATCCATGACCTCCACGGCCTGGCTGCTCTCCTGCCGTGGGAACCGGGAGCTGCTCCCAGACGGATCCCTTCCCCGCAGTCCTTTCCTGGATCCCTTTTTGGGGATCCCTTTTTGGGGATCCCTTTTCCCGGAGCGTTTCCTGGGGTCCCCTCTCCAGCCCCCCGTGCCGGGGTTCCTCTCCGGGCTCCTCTCCCGTCTCCCTGCCCTCACTTCCCTCCTTCCCTTGCAGCCCCTGGAGCTGCTGTGTGAGAAGTCCATCGGGACGGCCAACCGGCCGATGGGCGCGGGCGAGGCGCTGCGCCGCGTGCTGGAGTGCCTGGCCTCGGGCATCGTCATGCCAGGTGAGCCCCGGGCAGGTGAGATCCGGGCCAGGTGAGCCCCGGGCAGGTGAGATCCGGGCCAGCTGAGCTCCGGCCGCCGCGTTCCCGCGGGAGCGGAGCCGGGAGGAGCGCGGGGGGGTGCCGGCGGTCGGGAGCCCCTCGATTCCCACGGGCACGCGGAGATTCCCGTCCCTCCCGTCCTCTGGAGCCACCTCAGCCCCCTAGAGAGAGATGCCAGCGGAATTTGGCTCCCGGGGAGCGCGATTCCCGCGGCCGATCCCACAGGAATCCCGGCAATCCGCGCCTCCGGAGCCGCCCCAGGGAATTTAGGGTAGAGGCCCGGGATAATTCTCTGCATATCTTCCTTGTTTCCTGCCTTCAGATGGTTCTGGTATTTATGACCCTTGTGAAAAAGAAGCCACTGATGCTATTGGGCATCTAGACAGACAACAAAGGGAAGATATCACACAGAGTGCTCAGGTATAGTGTGACCTCCATCCGGCCCTTCCCAACCCCCGGCTCGCTCCGCTCCCGGCTCCCTCGGCCAGCATAGAGTACACCCGTGGTCACTCAGTGCCGTGGTCACTCAGCGCCGTGGTCACTCAGTGCCACCGTCACTTGGTGCCACGGTCACTCAGCACAGGTCACTCAGTACCGTGGTCACTCACCACCGTGGTCACTCAGCATGGGCCTCTTGGTGCTGTGGTCACTCAATGCTGTGGTCCCTCGGTGCCATGGTCACTCAGCACTGGTCATTCAGCACCATGGTCGCTCAGCACGGGTCACTCAGTGCTGCGGTCACTTGGTACCATGGTCACTTGGTGCTGTGGTCACTCGGTGCTGTGGTCACTCGGTGCTGTGGTCACTCAGTGCTGTGGTCACTCAGCACTGGTCGCTCGGTACCATGGTCACTCGGTGCTGTGGTCACTCAGCACTGGTCACTCGGTACCATGGTCACTCGGTGCTGTGGTCACTCAGTGCTGTGGTCACTCGGTGCTGTGGTCACTCAGTGCTGTGGTCACTCAGCACTGGTCGCTCGGTGCTGCAGTCACTCAGTACCGTGGTCACTCAGCACTGGTCACTCGGTGCTGTGGTCACTCGGTGCTGCGGTCACTTGGTGCTGCGGTCACTCAGCACCGTGGTCACTCAGCACCGTGGTCACTCGGTGCCGTGGTCACTCGGTACCATGGTCACTCGGTGCCGTGGTCACTCGGTGCCAGGGTCACCCGGTGCCAGGGTCCCCCCACCAGGCCCCTCGTGAGCCCCGTAGTTTGGCCACCCAGAGCAAAGGATCAGGTGTCGAGCAGTGAATTGTCCCCGCGCCCCTTTTTGGGGTGAAGGCCCCCGAAGGCCTCGGTGCGGAGACCCCCTCTGAGGACGGACGGACGGGTCCGGGGGGCTGTGTGGGGCTGGGAGCGGGGCGCTCCGGCAGCCCCGGTGACCCCCGCTCCGTCCCCAGCACGCGCTGCGGCTCGCCGCCTTCGGCCAGCTCCACAAGGTGCTGGGCATGGATCCCCTGCCCTCCAAAATGCCCAAGAAACCAAAGAACGAGAACCCGGTGGATTATACGGGTACGTACCGGGAGGGCGCGGCCTCGCCTCCCGTCCCGAGGGTTTGGGTGGAAAACGGGGGATTTAGGGAGCGCTGGTGCTCGTTCCCGCAGTTCAGATCCCGCCCAGCACCACCTACGCCGTGACCCCCATGAAGCGGCCGATGGAGGAGGACGGGGAGGAGAAATCCCCCAGCAAAAAGAAAAAGAAGATTCAGAAAAAAGGTATTGAGTTAACAAGAGGTAGGTACGGCCTTGGGGGGGGAAACTGGGGGTTTCGGGGGGTACAGGGGGTGAGGATGGATAAAATAACTTAAAACCAGGAGATTTGTGCTGGGTGAAACTGAGACTGAGGAGGAAAAGATCAGGACTGGTCTGGAATGGGAAAAGATCAGTGGGGACTGGTCTGGAATTGGAAAAGATCAGTGGGAATTGGTCTGGAGTGGGAAAAGATCAGTGGGGACTGGTCTGGAATTGGAAAAGATCAGTGGGAATTGGTCTGGAGTGGGAAAAGATCAGTGGGGACTGGTCTGGAATGGGAAAAGATCAGTGGGAATTGGTCTGGAGTGGGAAAAGATCAGTGGGGACTGGTCTGGAATGGGAAAAGATCAGTGGGAATTGGTCTAAAGAGAAAAATGACCAGTTGGAACTTGTCTGAGATCATAAAATACTGGTCGGAACTGGTCTAAAAAGGGAAAAGGCCGGTCTGAACTGATCTGCAATTGGAAAACACTGGTGGGAACGGGTCTGGGATGGGAACAGACCCATGGGAACTGGTCTGGGGTTAGCAAATGCCCATCAGGACTGGCCTGAAGGGACAAAATGCCAGTTGGAACTGGCCTCAACCTAGGAAATAGCGGTGTGGAATCAGTTCTGCTCCTTCGAAGGAGCCTCCAAACGCGCGCAAACCCTCGGTGTCGGTTCTTCCCCTGAGCAGAGGAGAAGCTGGAGCCTCCGCAGGCCATGAACGCGCTGATGAAGCTGAACCAGCTCAAACCAGGCCTCCAGTACAAGCTGGTGTCCCAGACGGGCCCCGTGCACGCTCCCATCTTCACCATGTCCGTGGAGATCGACGGCAGCACCTTCGAGGCGTCGGGGCCCTCCAAGAAAACGGCGAAGCTGCACGTGGCCGTGAAGGTGAGCCTGGGAGTGGGAAGGGGAATGGGAAAACCGCCAGGTGGGAGCAGCTCCAGCTGCCTCAGCGTGCCCGGAGCTCCTGTGGGATTCGGGAATGCCGAGCACCGGGGAGCGTCGCCGAAGGCGGAGCGGTGCTGGGGCGCGGCTCCCGAGCTCCCTGCCGCCCTCCAGGTGCTGCAGGACATGGGTTTGCCCACCGGAGCCGAAGGCAAGGACTCCGGCAAGGGCGACGAGTCGGCGGAGGAGACGGAGACGAAGCCGGTGGTGGTGGCTCCTCCGCCCGTCGTGGAGACGGTGTCGACGCCCGCGGCGGCCTCGCCCCCCTCGGATCAGACCCCTGAGGTGGGTGGGGGCCGTGGCACCGTGCCCCCCGTGCCCGCCGTGGGGTTTGGGTCACTCCTGCCCGCAGCAGGAGGCAGAAGCGGCTGCCGGGGCTCACGCAGCCTCCCTGCGCCGGCAGAACGTGAAGCAGCAGGGACCAATCCTGACGAAGCACGGGAAGAACCCGGTGATGGAGCTGAACGAGAAGCGGCGCGGGCTCAAGTACGAGCTGATCTCGGAGACGGGCGGGAGCCACGACAAGCGCTTCGTCATGGAGGTGAGGGGGCACGGGGCCTCCTGCCCTTCCAGCAGCTCCAGTCCACGGCTCCTCACGTGGGAAGAGAGCTTGGAAAGCCGCCCCGTCCCCTTCCCGAGAGTTTAAACCCTCAAATCCAAGAGGTTCGGGTTGGGAGAAACCTTTCAAAGCTCATTAACAGCCCGTGACGCTTCCAGCTCCGGGGCTCCCTGTAGGTCTCCAGCCTTTTCCTGCCCTCTACTCAATTCAGTGTGCGGTTCCATCCCTTTCCAAGGTGGAGGTGGACGGGCAGAAGTTCCAAGGCGCCGGCTCGAACAAGAAGGTGGCCAAAGCCTACGCGGCGCTGGCCGCGCTGGAGAAGCTGTTCCCGGACGCTCCCGTTGCCATCGAGCAGAACAAGAAGAAAAGAGCCCCGGTTCCGGCCAGGGGAGGCCCCAAATTCCCAGTCAAAGTGAGTGGAATCCACAGCCCCACAGCTCTGGAGTGGGAAAAGATCAATGGGAACCAGGCCATGACCAGAAAATACGGATCAGGATTAGTCTAAAATGGGAAAAGACTGATTGGAATTGGTCTGGAATGGGAAAAGACCGATGGGAACCAGGCCATGACCAGAAAATCCGGATCAGGATTAGTCTAAAACGGGAAAAGACCAATGGGAACTGGTCTGGAATTAAAAAGACCTGGGGTCTAACTCTGGGGTGTAATTCACCGGCCACTGGCTCTGGGATACGATCCTTTTCTGGCAATGGGAGCAGAGCAAACAGCTTGGAAGCACGAAGCCCATGAGGTTCTGCAGCACGAGGCCTCGGGACCTGGGGGTGCCCGGATCCGGGATCCACCTCGGCGGTCCCGGGGCTCCGTTTCGGGAGGTTTTTCGGGAGATCCCTCATCCCAGCTCCCGGTGACGCCTCCCTCCCCTGTCCGTGTCCCCTCAGCAGCACAACCCGGGTTTCGGCATGGGAGGGGGCCCCATGCACAACGAGGCGCCCCCGCCCCCCAACATGCGGGGCCGCGGCCGGGGCGGGAACATGCGGGGCCGCGGGAGAGGCCGCGGCGGCTTCGGCGGCAACCACGGCGGCTACATGAACACAGGTGAGGGCCAGGGGCGCACCTGGGGGGCCCGGACCCCCCCCCAGCACCCCTGGGCGTCAGCCTCCCCCCCGGTGTCATATCCGTGGGATTCCAGAGCCCTCCCTGGGGGAATGACCCCCCCTGGCTTTGTGCCCATGGCTCCTGGAGATTCCAGAGCCCCCCAAATCCCTGTGAGGGAACAAATCCCCTCCTGGAGATTCCAGAGCCCTCCCTGGGGGAATGACCCCCCCCGGCATTGTGTCCATGGCTCCTGGAGCCCCCCAAATCCCTGTGAGGGAACAAATCCCCTCCTGGCTTTGCATCAATGGCTCCTGGATGTTCCAGAACCCTCCCTGGGATCTGACTTCCCCCTCTGCCATCGTGTCCACGTCACTTGGATTTCCCAGAGCCCTCTGTTGGGGAATGACACACACACCCCCCCCCCCCCCCGCCAAATTTGGGATATTTCACCCCTGGGATCTCTGTTTATTCCAACATTTTCTTCCTCTCCAGGCTCTGGGTACGGGAGCTATGGCTACGGAGGGAATTCCGCCACCGCTGGTTACAGTAAGTTCCCTTTTTCCACCCGAAATCCCAACCAGTGTCGTGCCAGGGGCTAAAAATTCCCAGGGAGATGGCTCAAAGGAGCAGAAGCTGTTTTTTGTGGAAGGCAGTCCTTGGTTTTTAAGGAAACCGAAGCGTTTCCATTGATTATTCCGTCTTTTTCTTACAAAATCCAAGACTTTTGGAAATCCCAGAGATTGGGTCAGAGCCCTCTGGGTCTTGGGAAGATTTTCCCACACGGATCTGGTGCAGCCCTGCCTTTTAAAGATGAGAAATTCCCTGATTTGCTGCAGTGCTTGGATTTGCCTGTGGAATTGTGCGTGCTGAAGGAATTCCTGGAGGCTAAGCCCTGGGAATTGTGCCTGTGCTCCCCATCCAATAAATACCCGGGCTCCCTCCCGGGCAGCTCCGGAGGGGCCGAGCCCCGCCGGGAGTGGCCGAACCTTGCCGGGAGTGGCCGAGCCCCGCCGGGAGTGGCCGAGCCCCGCCGGGAGTGGCCGAGCTGTACCGGGAATGGCCGAGCCCCGCCGGGAGTGGCCGAGCTGTACCGGGAATGGCCGAGCCCCGCCGGGAGGGGCCGAGCCCCGCCGGGAGGGGCCGAGCCGCTTCGGGGGCGGGGCTGAGCCGTGCCGGGAGTGGCCGAACCCTTCTGGGCGTGGCCGAACCCCGCCGGGAGTGGCCCCTTCTGTCTGTCCCCTCTCTCTGTCCCCTCTCCTCTGTCCCCTCTCTCTGTCCCCTCTCTCTGTCCCCTCCTTCTGTCCCCTCCCTCTGTCCCCTCTCTCTGTCCCTCCTCTCTGTCCCCTCTCCCTGTCCCCTCTCCCTGTCCCCTCTCTCTGTCCCCCTCTCCCTGTCCCCTCTCTCTGTCCCCTCTCTCTGTCCCCTCTCTCTGTCCCCTCTCTCTGTCCCCTCTCTCTGTCCCTCCTCTCTGTCCCCTCTCCCTGTCCCCTCTCCCTGTCCCCTCTCTCTGTCCCCTCTCCCTGTCCCCTCTCTCTGTCCCCTCTCTCTGTCCCCTCCTTCTGTCCCCTCCCTCTGTCCCCTCTCTCTGTCCCCTCTCCCTGTCCCCTCCTCTCTGTCCCCTCCCTCTGTCCCCTCTCTCTGTCCCCTCTCCCTGTCCCCTCTCTCTGTCCCTCCTCTCTGTCCCTCCTCTCTGTCCCTCCTCTCTGTCCCTCCTCTCTGTCCCCTCTCCCTGTCCCCTCTCCCTGTCCCCTCTCCCTGTCCCCTCTCTCTGACCCTCCTCTCTCTGCCCAGGCCAGTTCTACAGCAATGGCGGCCACAACAACTCTGGCGGCGGCGGCGGCGGCGGCGGCGGCTCCTCGGGCTACGGCTCCTACTACCAGGGCGGGGACGGGTACACGGCGCCCGCGCCGCCCAAGCACGGCGGCAAGAAGCAGCAGCACGGCGGCGGCGGCGGCCAGAAGGCCTCGTACGGCTCCGGCTACGGCGCCCACCAGGGCCAGCAGCCCTACGGGCAGGGCCAGTACGGCGGCTACGGCCCCGGGCAGGGCAAGCAGAAGGGCTACGGCCACGGCCAGGGCGGCTACTCCTACTCCAACTCCTACAACTCGCCCGGCGGCGGCTCCGACTACAACTACGAGAGTAAATACAGTGAGTGCGGGGCGGGTGGGAGCGCGAGGTGTGGGGACAGGCTCGAGGTTGGATTCGATCCCAAAGGGCTTCGGGATCAGAGCTGTCGCAGGGTTGTCCCCGTGTCCCTGGAGCAGCTGGAGGGGATCCTGTCCTGGGGGCAGCTCCAGGGGGATCCTCCCGCCCTCCCAGGAGCTGGGAATACGGGGAGGTTTGGGCTGGAAGGGGTTTGTGGCTGGGATGAGGCAGTGGCAGGGGACAGAGGGGACAGAGGGGCGGGTGCCCAGCCCTGGGCACATTCCTAGGGGATAACCCGTGGCTCACAGTGCCCCTGGCAGGGTCAGGCAAAGATCCCTCCGCGCCCAGATCCTCCTGGAATCCCGGGGCGCTGATGGGGGCTCGGCTCGGTCGATCCGGGCGCCCCGAGCGTGCCGGGGGTCCCCGCCCGCGTCCCCATCCCCTCTTCTCCCCCGTCCCCAGGTTACAGCGGCAACAGCGGCCGCGGCGGCGGCGGCAACAACTACTCCGGGGGCGGCTCCTACAACTCGGGCTCGCACGGGGGCTACGGCGGCTCCGGCGGCGGGGGCTCCTCGTACCAAGGTAAGGCAGGTCAGTATTGACACCCCGCGCCGCCTCCGGGCCCCGCTCCGGCTCCACCGCCCTGCTAATTCCTGCCCTTCCTCCTCCTCCTCCTCCTCGTCCCGCAGGCGGATACTCCTCCCAGTCCAACTACAACTCCCCGGGTTCCCAGAACTACAGCGGCCCCCCCAGCTCCTACCAGGCGTCCCAGGGCGGATACGGCAGGAACGAGCACAGCATGAGTTACCAGTACAGATAAACGCCCGCGCTCCCCCCGGGATCCTGCCGGATTTTATCCCCTTCTCCCCCCCAGCCCCGTTGCTCTGTGTCCCCTGGGCCTCTATTTAATGGGTCGTAGTTGCCACGACGACTTGGTCTAAATAGGATTATTATTATTATTATTTTTGTTTTTTGTTTTTTTGGTTTTTTGGTTTTTTTTCTCCTTGTTTTTGGTTTTAAATTTTTATTTTTTTGGGGGGGAAGTCGATCCAGTTCCGGAGCCTTTTCCCAGGCCCCGGCTAGGGGACGGGCCCTCGTTGTTCTGCTTTTGTGAAGTGCGTTAAAAAGGAGCTTTTTTCGGTATTTTCCTGGCTCTGGTGGTTTCAGTTTTTTTGGGGAAGGGGCCTGGGGTGGGCGGAGGTGGAAGGGAGGAATAAACCCCAAATTTGGGATGGTTCAGGCTCCCAGTACTGCACCTCCAAACTCCCACATTCGGAGGATCCTCAGGAAAAAACCCTTAATGCCGAATATTTGTCCCTGAAATCCCTTAAGTGCGGAATACTGGGGCTGAGCTGGAGCTGAGCTGGGGCTGAGCTGGGGCTGAACTGGGCTTGAACTGGGGCTGAACTGGGGCTGAGCTGGAGCTGAACTGGGGCCGAACTGGGGCTGAGCTGGGGCTGAGCTGGGGCTGAGCTGGAGCTGAACTGGGGCTGAACTGGAGCTGAGCTGGGGCTGAGCTGGGCTTGAACTGGGGCCGAACTGGAGCTGAACTGGGGCCAAACTGGGGCTGAACTGGGGCTGAACTGGAGCTGAACTGGGCTTGAACTGGGGCTGAGCTGGAGCTGAACTGGGGCTGAACTGGGGCTGAACTGGGCCCATTCTGGGGTTGAACTGGGGCTGAGCTGAACTGGGAGCGTTCTGGGGTTGAACTGGGGCTGAACTGGGACCATTCTGGGGTTGAACTGGGGCCTCACGGCTCCTTTGGATGGACCTCGTGCCGGTGGTTCCGGATCGCTCCGTGCCAGAGCCGGACCCTGGCAAACACCGGGAACGGTGCCTGGAGCAGGGCACGGGCCCCTCAAACACCGGGAACAGCAGCTGGAATGCGACACATCCTGGAAAACACCAGGAACGGCGCCTGGAATGGGGCACGGCCCCTCAAACACCGGGAACGCTGCCCAGAGCCAGGCACATTCCAGCACCGAGGCCCCTTCCCGACCCGGATCCCTGGGGACGGCGGCACCAGCACAGGCGAGAGGCTCCAGCCCTTTTATTAAAAACATCGGATATAAATTAACGCGGCGCCGCGGATCCCAGATCCCGGCGGATCCCGGCCCCGATCCGTCCTCGGTTACAAAGAACAGCTCAGCCGAGGGAGGGAGCGGCTGCTCCGGCACCGGATCCGGCGGCTCAGAGGGACGGGAGCGTCCACGGGGGCACCCTGGGGTGCAGCGGCTGCTCCGGAGCTGGGACCGGCACCGCCAGGGACTCCGGGAGCGCCCAGGGACACCAGTGGGTCCCAGGGACAGTCAGTGGGTCCCAGGGACACCAGTGGGTCCCAGTAACATCAGTGGATCCCAGGGACACCAGTGGATCCCAGGGACAGTCAGTGGATCCCAGGGACACCAGGAGATGATCCCAGGGACACCAGTGAGTCCCAGTAACAGTCAGTGGATTGCAGGGACACCAGTGGATCCCAGTAACACCAGTGGACCCCAGTGACACTGGGAGAACCCAGGGACAGCAGGAGGTCCCAGTGACACCAGTGGATCAGTGACAGTCAGTGACAGCAGAAAGTGACTCCAGTGAATCCCAGGGACACCAGTGGACCCCAGCAACAGTCAGTGACAGCAGGAGGTGACACCAGTGGATCCCAGTGACACCAGTGGATCCCAGGGACACTGGGAGATCCCAGGGACGCCAGTGGATCCCAGGGACAGTCAGTGACAGCAGAAGGTGACAGCAGTGGATCCCAGTGACGCTGGCAGACCCCGGTGACACCCAGTGACACCAGTGACACCGGCAGGCCCCGGTGACACCAGTGACACCCAGTGACACCAGTGACACCCAGTGACACCGGCAGGCCCCGGCGACACCAGCGACAGCGCAAGGCCACGCCGGCACGCCCCGCTAGCGGCACTCCACGGGCGCGTCGCGGAAGTGCGGCCACACCCGGAGCAGGTCCTGGGGGCTGTAGTGGTGCACCATGGCGAGGCGCGAGAAGCGGCACTTGTCGTAGCCCAGGCGGTACATGCTGAAGGCGCCGGGCGGCGGGTCGGTCACCGCCACGCCCAGCGCGTGCAGGCAGATGCCCACGAAGGCGTCCTCCATGTTGATGAGGGGCAGCGTCTGCGCCGCGCCGAAGACGCGCAGCGCCAGGTCCCCCGAGAGCACGTAGCCGGGCCCGCCGCAGTAGGGCGGGTAGGTGTCGTTGGGGTACACCTCGCGCGGCACGAACCACTTGTAGGCGCGGTTCCGCAGCGGCCCGGTCCCGCGGTACACGTATCCCGTCGCGAAATCCGTCCTGGGCGGCCGCAGCAGCCGCGCCAGGAACTCCAGGTTGAGGAAGACGTCGTGGTCGGCCTTCATCACGTAGGTGGCGTTGGGGCAGAAGCGGCTCACCCACTCCAGCCCCATCAGCGTCTTGAGCGTCAGGTTGTTGTAGGTGTCCAGGAAGTCCTGCTGCAGCAGGTCGCCGTGCAGCTCGTCCTCCTCGCGCAGCACGGGGCGCAGCTCGGCGTGGAACACGGGGTGCCGGCCCAGCAGGAAGAGGCGCAGCACGCTCAGCCCCGGCACGGCGCTCTCGTTGCCCCAGGTGCGGCGCACGGCGTCGCGCGCGGCCAGGTCCGCCGGGGACGTCACCACCAGCAGCACCAGGAACGGCGCCCGCTCCCGGCACTTGTCGGGGTGGTTGAGCAGAAGCGGTAGGGGTGTACGGGTACGGCGGCTGCAGCGGGTGCCGCGGGGGGCGCCGTTGGCGTTGCCGGGGCGCGGGTGGGGCGCTGGGGGCGGCCGCCGCGGTGGTGCCGCCAGGGAGAGGGCGGCGGGCGCTGCGAGTGCAGGGCCCAGCAGGGCCAGAGCCGCGGCAGCGGCAGCAGAGCAGGCGGCCAGCTCGGCGGGAGCTTCATGCTTGATCTGGGGGGTGGGAGAGGGGCTTGGGGTGGGCTGGGCACCGCGGAGGGCCGGCGCCGGGATCCCACCGGCACCGCAAGCCCTGCCAGCACCGGGATCCCACCGGCGCTGGGATTCAACCAGCACCGGGATCTCACCGGCACCGGGATCCCACCGGCGCTCCGATCCCACTGACTGTGCACCCCAAACCCACCCCGATCCCACTGACTGGGCACCCCGATCCCACCCCGATCCTGTTCACTGTGCACCCCAAACCCACCCCGATCCCACTGACTGGGCACCCCAATCGCACCCAGATCCCATTCACTGGACACCCCAAACCCACCCCGATCCCACCCCGATCCCGTTCACTGTGCACCCCAAACCCACCCCGATCCCACCCCCATCCCCTGGCCAGGCACCGCCCGGGGCTCCCCTGGGCGCCCAAACCCCCCCTGCCCCCCTTTGCTGGACCCCAGCCCCCAGCCCCCTGTGTCCGTGCCCCTCCCCACTGCAGGGTGCTCCCCCTCCCTCCCCCGTTCTGGAATCCCCCTCTCCCCCCCCAGCCCGGCTCCTGATAAGGCCCCAGACGTGATAAGGGCGGGAGGCGCTGCCGGGGGCCCTCCAGTTCCACCAGTCAGACCAGTCTGGGGGTCTCGGGGGAGCCCTGGGGGTCCTGGGGCTGACTCCAGCTCTGCCCAGTTCATCCCAGTTCACCCCTGGCTTTGCCACCCCGCCCTTCCCAGTCCCGCCAGTGGCTCCCAGTTCATTCCAGGTGCTGCTCCCAGCCCCGTGCAGTCACTCCCAGTCCCCCCAGCGCTTGGGAGGTGGCCAGAGTCGGTTGCTGTCACCTGGCTGCACCCCGGCGTGGGACAGACGGACAGACGGACAAAGGGCGCCCTGCTGGCGGCGATGAGGAGGAGCGGTGCCTGGAAACGTGGCATGGCTGCCCCCCAAACTGAACCCTGAACCTACCAGTGACTCCCAGTTAATGCCACGTGCTGCTCCCAGTGACTCCCAGTTAACCTCACGTGCTGCTCCCTGCTCCTCCCAGTGCGTTCCAGGGGCTCCCAGTGACTCCCAGTTAACCCCAGGTGCTGCTCCCAGCTCTCCCCAGCGTCTCCCAGTGTGTTGCTGTTATTCCTGGTGGCTCCCAGTCCTTCTCTGTGGCTCCCAGTAACTCCCAGCGTGTCCCAGTTGCTCTTGGTGGCTCCCAGTTAATTTCGGGCGCTACTCCCAGCCCTTCCCAGTGGCTCCCAGTGGTTCCCAGTAACTCCTATTTGTGTCCCGTTCATTCCCAGTGGCTCCCAGTGACTCCCAGTTAACTCCAAGTGCCTGTCCCAGCCCTTCCCAGTGCTCCCAGTTGTGTCCCGGTCACTCACAGTGGCTCCCAGTTAACTCCAGGTGCAGCTCCCAGCCCTTCCCAGTGCTCCCAGTTCCCCGCCTGTGGTGCCTCTGTGGCCACGGTGCCCGGCAGGGGCAGAAATGTGCGGGCACAGGTGACGCAGGTGCCACACCTGGGCCCGGGCCACGCCCCCCGGGCCACACCCAGCCCTCCTCAAACTTCCTCCTGTGGCCACACAGCTGCCACCAAACACGTGTCACCATGGACATGGGGTGTCACCATGGACATGGGGTGTCACCACGGACACGCAGGTGTCACCACGGACACGCAGGTGCCACCACAGACAGGTGACACCAGGGCCCCCAGGTGACACCACTGACCCCCAGGTGACGCTCTGGACCTGGGGGACCCTGGGGTCCGTGGGTCTGTCCGTGTCACCTCCCGCCACCTCCCAGCTGGGTGGGACAGAGGGACAAAGGTCAGCGTGGGAACGGGGGTGTCACTGCCGGGAACGGGAACGAGCACCAGGAACGTCACAGCAGCAATTCCCGTCCCGGGCCCCTCCCAGGCCGCGGGGATCCCCCGGAGCCCCACCCCATTCCTGAGTCCCCAGGACGTGTCCCCAGCCCCATTTCATGACCCCCAGCCCCATTTCAGCACCCCCCAGCCCCATTTGGAGCCACGGGAGCAGTTTCCCTTCCAGACTCTTTTATTTCCCCACCCCTTAAAAAACCCCTGAAACAGTAAAAAAATCACCAAAAAATGTATAAAAATGCGCAGTGAGGGGAACGAGGGTGGGGGCCCGGGAGCCGAGGGGGCTCCCCTGGGAATGGGGGTGGGCCTGGGGGTCCCGCAGGGATCCGGGGGGGCTCCCCTCAGTCCAGGGTGATCCCCACGGACTCCAGAGCCTCCCGTGCCCAGGGGGGCGGCCCCCCGCGCCCCCCGTACATGGTGGCCATGAACTCCCGCACGAACTCCGGGAAGCGCTGCCGCAGGATGCTCTCCCTCATGGAGCCCATCAGCTTCATCTGGGGCGGGGGTCCCGGGGGTTAGAGGGGTGGTGGGACCCCCAGAGCCCCCCCAGTTCCCCCCCCGAGCCCCCGCCCCACCTGGTAGGCGATGTTGTGCAGGGTGAGCAGGTGCAGCGCGGCCGTGTTGGAGCGGAGCAGCGCGTGCAGGTACGCCCGGGAATACCTGGGGAGGGAAAACGCGGGATCTGAGGGGTCAGCCCCGGCCCGGAGACCCCCGAGAGCCTCCCCAGAGCCCCCCGCCCACCTCTGGCACGTGGGGCAGCCGCAGTCGGCGTCGATGGGCCGGAAATCTTTGGCGAATTGGTGACTTTTCAGCTGCAGGGACCCCCAGGGCACCAGGGCGGATCCGAATCGCTGCGGGGGGGCCGGGGCGGGTTACGGGGGGGTGCCCCAAACCCCGGGGAGGGGTCGGGGGTCCCCAGATCCGGCCCCCCGGGCCCCCCTTACCGCCGTGCGGGTCGGGAACACGCAGTCGAACATGTCGCAGCCCAGCGCGACGCAAACCACCAGGTCGGTGGCGTAGCTGGGGGACGGTCGGGGGGTGACTCCGGGGGTCTCCCGCGGCCCCGGGGGGGCTCTGGGGGGCTCCGGGGGGACCCCCCCGCACTCACCCCACGCCCATCAGGTAGCGGGGTTTGTCCCGGGGCAGCAGCTCGGCGCTGAGCTTCACCGTGCGCCAGAACTGCGCCTTGTCCTCGCCCCCGCTCAGGCCCCCGATGGCGAATCCCGGCACGTCCCGCTGGGTCATGGCTGGGAAACGGGGACGGGAGAGACCCCCGGGACCCCCGGATCACCCCCGGATCACCCCTGGGACCCCTGGATCACCCCCGAGCCCCCCTGAGCACCCTGAGCCGTCTGGACCCCCCTGAACCTCCCTCAGCCCCAGTGTGGAACTGGGATCATCCTGCAGGGTCATGGCTGGGAAACGGGGATGGGAGAGCCCCCAGGACCCCCGGATCACCCCTGAGCCCCCCTGAGTCACCCCCAGGACCCCCAAATGATCCCCCTTGAACCCCCCAAATCATCCCCGAACCTCCCGGGACCGCCTGAGCTCCCTCAGGCCCCCCGGCGCCCCTCCCGGGCAGGGCTGAGGCAGAGGAGGGTGAGGAGGGTGAGGGTGCCGAGGAAGGCCCACCGTGGATGCAGCGCCGGCGCAGGGCGGGGTCCAGCCCCCCCTGCACGATGGCAAAGAGCAGCTGCTGCTCCGGGCGGGCGTGAGCGGCCACGCAGCGATCCAGCCACCGCACCGACCTGGGGGGCACGGACGGGGTCAGGGGGGCCTGGGGGGGTGTCTCAGGGGGGTCCTGGGGGTCTCAGGGGGGTCCCCACCTGTTCATGGCCTCCTCGACGCGCGGCCCCGTCGTGGTGCTGCTCACGACATCGTCCAACTGCATCACGATATCGGCCCCTGGGGGGTTTGGGGGGGGTGGTCAGGGGGGTTCGGGGGGGATCCCCCGACCCTGCCCATCTCCGCGGGGCTCACCCAGAGCGTTCTGGATCTCCATGGATTTCTCCGGGCTCAGCAGGATCTCCTCCCCGCCGTGGGGGGGCCGGAACCGAACCCCCTCCTCCGACACCTGGGACAGCTCCAGCAGGGAAACCATCTGGAAGCCCCCGCTGTCCTGGGGGACCCCGGAACCGCGGCTGAGGGGGGCACAGCGAGCCCAGGGACACCCCGGAACAGGGGGGACACACCGGGGGGCTCTCCCTCCCTCCTGGGGGTGTCCCCCTCCCGGATTTGGGGTCCCCCCCTCACCGTCAGCAGATTGTGCGGCCAATCCATGAATCCGTGCAGGCCCCCGGAGCGCCGGACCAGCTCGGCACCCTGCGGGCAGAGCGGAGAGCTCGGGAACGCTCAGGGAACGTGGGGACGGCGGGGTCGGAACCGCGGAGCCCCCCGGAGCCCCCCGGAGCCGCTCACCGGCCGCGTGCCCAGGTGGAAGGTGTTGCCGAGGCAGATGCGGCAGCCGAGCGCCGCGAGCTGCGCGGCCGTGAGCCCCTTGGCGGTGCCGCGGGTGCCCACGGGCATGAACACGGGGCAGGGCACGTTCCCGTGCGGCAGCCGCAGCTCCCCGGCCCGGGCGCGGCTCCGCCCGCACTCGGCCGCGATCCGCAGCACCGGCCCCGGCACCGGCCCCGCCGCGGGCGCCGCCATCTTCAAAGCACGTGACCGGAAGAGGCTGTGGCGGCGCCGGAAGTGACCGTTACCAGGGCAACGCGGCGGCCATGTTGGGCCTTGTGGGGCTGGGGAGCGGCCGCGCCCGGGGACGCCCAAAGCGCCCCCAGAGACCCCCCAAACACAGCAGGGACCCCTCCAAACCCACACGGGGCAGGGAGCGGAGCCAACTCCCGCTGGTTCCGGTCCCTGGGGGGTCCCCAGGAGGTTCCCGGAGGATTCCAGCCCCGGGGCTTCGCTTCGGGACTGTCGTTCCCCGTGAGCGTACACACGACGCTCCACGGTAACGGGAGGAGCGTGAAACGCCTAAACAGCCAACTGGCGAGAAGGAATGGCTGATTGACGGCCGGCTGATTCATCGCCGGAGAGTTTTCTCTTCGCTAAGACTCTTTCCCGGTTGCATTGGTCACCCGACCGGAGCGGCGGGCACGCCGTCTAACGGCAGGGAGGGAGCGCAGGGCGGGCCGCCGGCCGCGCTCGGGGCCGCCATTGGTCCGCGCTCCTGAGGGGAAGTTGTGCTTACCAATGACAAGATGGAAATGCCGTTGGGGGGCGGGACCGCGCCCCTCCCGCCTCAGCTGACATGGCAGCGCCTCCTTCCATTGGCTGCGAGGGATGAGTGATGGGCCGCGGACCAATAGAAAGCCGGTCTGGCCGCTCGCGCCCGCCCTCCCCGGTGATTGGCAGCTCCCCGCTCCTCTCTGCAGCGCGTCCTCCCGTGACGGACAGCTAGCCCGGCCAATGGCGGCGCGCGTTGCGCAGCGGGGCGGGCCCGGCGGTGCCGGATGAGGAGACTCTGAGGGGAAGTTTGGCCGCCGCCGCCGCCGCGGGGCCCGTGAGGAGGAGCCGCCGCCGGGAGCGCGGTCCCGGCACCGCCGCGCCGCCATGGGCAACCGGGGCATGGAGGAGCTCATCCCGCTGGTCAACAAGCTGCAAGACGCCTTCAGCTCCATCGGGCAGAGCTGCCACCTCGACCTGCCGCAGATCGCCGTGGTGGGCGGGCAGAGCGCCGGCAAGAGCTCGGTGCTCGAGAACTTCGTGGGCCGGTGAGCGGCGGCCGCGGGGAGGGCGGCGGGGCCGGGCCGGGCCGGCGGCAGCGGGCGTGGAGCGCGTTCGGGAGTAGCGGCGGCGTGAGGGCGCGGCCGGCGGGGCCCGGGCCGCGCTGCGCCAGCGCCGGGACGGCGGCGGGGCCGAGCCCGAGCGGGGCCGGCCCGGCCCGGGGCGGATAACGGGAGCGGCTCGGAGCGCGCAGCGCGGCCGGCGTGAGGGGAACGGGTCAGCGCGGCCCGGCACCGGCGTGCGGGGCTCGGTCGGGGCGGCCGATCGGCCTTGGCGAGCGCGTTCCGGGAGGATCCGGGGGGATCCCTGCGTTCCCTGGGCTCCCCTGGGAGCCGGCTCCGTGCTGCCGGTGCCCGGGCCTCCCCCGCGCCGCGGGGTTTCTGCCGGGGTTCCTCGGGAGTGCTGAGGTGTGTGAGCCTTCCTCCCCACCGTCAGCGTCCTCGCCGTGGGGCTGCGCCCCGCAGATAGAGCCGGCGCTGGCATGGGCCGGCCCGATAACGGGGAGCAGATAGAGCCGGGCAAAGGAATCATCCCAAAATCCACACAAAACGCGTGTTTGGCCTTTTGCCTTTGTCTTTTCCGCCCGTGCGACCCGGGGATCCGTCCGTGCGGAGCCGATCCCTGCCGGGCGCTCCCGGCCGCTCCTGCCCCTCCATCCGGGGCCGGCACTTCCTGCAGCGGCCGGGACCACAACAAAAGCCTCCTTCCCGTGATGTCGCTCCATCCTGGCCCCATCCCGCTCTCCCCTCAGCCTTCCCCTTCCCAAAAAAACCCAACCGCGTGTTTTTCCCGCTGTTTCAGGCTGACTTTGACGTCCTTTTCTCCATGGGAATGTCCCGCTGGAAGCTCCAAGTGGAGGTTTCTCCACTGGATCCCTCTGCTCCAGTGGCATTTCTGCAAGCGATCCCATTGCTTTTCCCGGGGCAGGCCCGATTCCCAGCCTGGATTTGGGCTTTTCCAGCAGGGAAAGGAGCAGTCAGGGTGGGAACAGGAGTTATCCCCCGTCCTGACTTCCTGGGAATTCTGGCAGCCTTTAATTACGGCGCTGCTGGAAAAGCACCCCTGGTAATTAAACCCCTTTGTGTCGCAGTCGCAGGCCGGATCCATCCGGGGATCCTTCCCCACCTCGTCGTGCAGCTCGCGCTAATTAGGGTTAATTACACCCCGGGGGTGTCGGTGGCCTCTGCCTCAGATCCTGTGGTATCCTAGGGAATGAGGAATGCTGACCGCTGTCATCCCAGCCTTGAGGAGCAGTTCTGGAATTCTCAGGCTGAGCGGGGCCCGGGGTTTTTCCTCACTCTGGATCGGGAATTCCGGCGGCTGGGATGAGCCGGGGCCTCGGGGCTGTTCCGAGCGTCCCAACGATCTGCACGGATCCATCGATCTGCACGGATCCATCCAGCCAGGATCGAAAACCGCCCCTGGGGGAAGGGGGTTGGTTCTCTTGATTTTTGCAGCTCTTTGAGCTTTATCCCAAATTTTCCGAGCCATCAGGAACCCCTGGATCCGTGTTGGGAAGCCGTGGTCCTGTTTTGGGTTTTTTTTTACCCTCAGAACACACTGGAAGAGGATCCTGAGGGGCCTTTGTTGTCCTTGGAGGGACCTGGGATTGGGCTGGGAGCTCTCCCAATCATGAATTATCGTAACGGGGCTGGAATTTCTCCACAGGGAAGGACCTGGCCTCCCTGACGCATCCCTAGTGGGGCTGGGATCGGTGGTGAGGGGCCTGGAGCTCCCCAGTCCCCGGATTTACGGGAGAAGCACCGAGGGAAGGGACTGGGACTGTCACAGCCGGGATCCTCTGCGGCTCCGACACCCCCGGCTGCTCTTTGGAGCCTTGTCCCGACAAATCCCGGCGTCCGAGCCCTTCCCGGAGCTGTCCCTGGCCCGGGGGACAATGGAGCCGTTGTCCCCCGGGGGTGGGGACGATCCCGACGGCCTCAATGGGGCATTATGAGCCCTGGGGACGGCCGTGCCGCAGGGAGAGCCGGGGTTCACCCCGGGCTGGGGCTTGGAGGTGCCTGGAAATCCTTCTCCTGCCTCGGGAGCGTCCCCTGAACGTGCTGAAGCCCGGGATTCCGGGTGGGAGGGAGACCCGAACCCCGCGGGGATGTGAGGAGGGCAGTGACCCGTCCCGAGGGAATGCCACGGGCCCCCGGCCCTGCTGGGGCCGCGCTGGAGGTGTCCGGGCGTAAATCCCTGGGATCTGGTGGGAGCCGTGGCCACAGGAGCGGGAAGGGAATCGTTGGGAGTGAGGTGGAGACAGGCAGAGGGACACGGGCTCTTCCCAGAGAGCCTGAGGATTTTCCCTGGATTTGGGGTGAGAAGTGCCCTGGATGGGGAGAGCTGGGCAGGACGGATGGGAGCCTGAGGCTGGAGAGGGAGCGGGCTGGCGTCGGGCAGGGATCAGGCAGGATGATGGGAACGGGCTCAGGTGCTTCCCCAGGCATTTCCCGGGCACCGGGGAGTTCCCACCGCCCTCCTCCACCCCGAGACCTTTGTCCCTGTGTCCCTTCGCTGCCCTCGTCACACCTGGCTCCAGGTGGGAGGTGGCAGGATCCGGGCTGGTGACGTCCCGGGGCTCCTTCCCACGTCACTGCGGTGCCGGGATCCTGCTGGGATCCTGCTGGGATCCTGTTGGGATCCTGCCCGCCCCGGACACGGGGGCAGCCGGGGCTGGGTGCCAGCTGCTCCCTGCGGGGCCCGTCCTTCCCGCAGCGCCAGCAGGAACCCCGCGGCTCCCCTCCTTCCCCTCGGGGTCACCGGGAATTCCAGGGGGCTGGGAGCGGGAGATCCCCTCATTTCCCCCGGGAGAAGGGATCCCCCCCTGTAGGAATCGCCCTGCGGCCGGCAATTCCTGCTGGGATCGGCGCTGCCCATCCCGGGCTCAGCCGGGGGCTCCTGGGGTTGATTCCTCCTTTCCCAGCCGGGGCCGGGCTCTTGCTGCTGGACCTGTCCTCCCGGTCCTGCAGGAAGCGCTCTCGGGGACAGCCGGGGACAGGGGTCAGCCTTGCCGGGAACGGTGACGGCGTTGGGACGTGGCCGTGACGCCCGGCCCGGGCAGTTCCCGTCACGGCCGCTCCCTGGGCGATGCCCCCGTGCCCGGCAGAGACGCAGGGAGCCGTAAATCCCTGGAGTTACCGCTCCCGGCACCCACGGGCGCTCCCCTGTCCCATTCCTGGTGCTCAAAAGTGCCGCTGGAGCCGCGCCTTTTCCAGGCAGAGTCCTCCCCAAAAAAGCTGCGGGCAGTGATGCCAGGAGGAATTCTGTGGGAATTTCCTGGCTTTCCGTGGGGGCTCCACGCTCTCAGGAGTGTCCTACTCCCTCCCCGCCGTGTGTTCCCAGTCCCTTCCCAGGGCCGCGCAGAGCTGGAGGGATCGATGGGATTCGTTCGTTTATTGATCCCTCTTTTCGCGCCCTGCAGGGATTTCCTCCCCCGTGGCTCCGGGATCGTCACTCGCCGGCCTCTCATCCTGCAGCTCATCTTCTCCAAGACGGGTACGGGGCCGGAAAACAGGGAGAGCGTTCCGTGCGCGGCCTTCCCTGCCTCCCACGCGGCGCCTGCGGCTCCTTCCCGCTGCCCCCACGCTCCCAGATGCCCAGATTCCCGTTCTCCTCTGGGAGCGAGGCGGGGGAGAGCTCCGGGAATGCCGGAGGAACGCCCGGGAGAAGCGAGGGACGCGGCGCTGGCCGTGGGGGTGACTCGTGTTCCCAGCCAGGCTTCCTTGGTTCGCTGATATCCAGGGAGAATTCCTTCCTCCCCTTCCTTCCCCCCAGCCAGGCCCTTCTCCTGCCAAAAAAAAGAAAAAAAAATCCCTGGATTCGGGTTCATCCCAGAGTTTCTGGAGGCTTCCTGGAGCCGTCGGTGGTTCCCGGGAGCTGAGGGAGCGTTGGGGAGAGCCGGGATGGGGATGAGGGGTCTGGGATGGAGATGAGGGGTCTGGGATGGGGATGAGGGGTCTGGGATGAGGGATGAAGGCTCTGGAATGGGGATGAGGGCTCTGGGATGAGGATGAGAGCTCTGGGATGAGGGATGAGGGCTCCGGGGTGAGGATGAGGGCTCCGTGGCGGAGATGAAGGCTCCAGGGTGAGGATGAGGGCTCCGTGGCGGGGATGAAGGCTCCGTGGTGGGGATGAAGGCTCCGTGGTGAGGATGAGGGCTCCGTGGCGGGGATGAAGGCTCCGGGGTGAGGATGAGGGCTCCGTGGTGGGGATGAAGGCTCCAGGGTGAGGATGAGGGCTCCGTGGTGGGGATGAAGGCTCCGTGGTGGGGATGAAGGCTCCGGGGTGAGGATGAGGGCTCCGTGGTGGGGATGAAGGCTCCAGGGTGAGGATGAGGGCTCCGTGGCGGGGATGAAGGCTCTGGGATGGGGGATGACGGCTCCGGGGCGGTCCCAGCCCTGCCGGGTGCCAGGGCGAGGCAGCGCCGCTCTCTCCCCTCTGCCCACACGGACGGAAGCAGGAAGGAAGTTGCGCCACCGCGGCCCGGCGCTGTTGAAATCCCTTTTCCTGGGGCAGATTCCCGGGATCCAGGGACGCTTCTCCCCCCAGACCCCCCCTGCCCCGTCCTCCCGGTCCCCAACGGCCCCGGTCCCTTCCAGAATATGCCGAGTTCCTGCACTGCAAATCCAAGAAGTTCACGGATTTCGACGAGGTGCGGCAGGAGATCGAGGCGGAGACCGACCGCGTGACGGGCACCAACAAGGGCATCTCCCCCGTGCCCATCAACCTGCGCGTGTACTCCCCTCACGGTGAGGGAAAAACACGGGAAAACAGCAGAAAAATCCTGGGGAAAAAGCGGGAAAAACCTGGGAAAGACCCGGGAAAACAGCAGAAAAATCCTGGGAAAAAAAAAGGGAAAACCTGGGAAAGACCCGGGAAAACAGCAGAAAAATCCTGGGGAAAAAAAATGGGAAAACAGCAGAAAATGCCTGGGAAAAAAAACAGGAAAAACCTGGGAAAACAGCAGAAAGATCCTGGGAAAAACCTGAGAAAAACTTGGGAAAACAGCAGAAAATTCCTGGGAAAAAAACCAGGAAAAACCTGGGAAAACAGCAGAAAAATCCTGGGAAAAACCTGAGAAAAACTTGGGAAAACAGCAGAAAATTCCTGGGAAAAAAACAGGAAAAACCTGGGAAAGACCCAGGAAAACAGCAGAAAAGTCCTGGGAAAAACCCAGGAAAATCCTGGGAAAACCTGGGAAAAACCCAGGAAAACAGCAGAAAAATCCTGGGAAATACCTGGGTAAACTCTGGGAAAAACGCAGGAAAATCCTGGGAAAATCCTGAAAGAACCTAGGAAAACCCCAGGAAAAACCCTGGGAAAAACCCTGGGAAACCCCAGGAAAGCAGCAGGGACCGGGGGAGATTTGGCTCCGGAGGGAGGACACGGGGGTGCTCCGGCCGCCCCTCAGCCCGTCCGTGTGCCCGCAGTGCTGAACCTGACCCTGATCGACCTCCCGGGGATCACCAAGGTGCCGGTGGGGGATCAGCCGCAGGACATCGAGTTCCAGATCCGGGACATGATCCTGCAGTTCATCAGCCGCGAGAGCAGCCTCATCCTGGCCGTCACGCCCGCCAACATGGACCTGGCCAACTCGGACGCGCTCAAGATGGCCAAGGAAGTGGATCCGCAGGGTAAAGGGACGGGGATCGCCCGGGGCCTTCCTCACCCTCTCCTTCCTCGCCCTCTCCTTCCTCGCCCTCTCCTTCCTCGCCCTCTCCTTCCTCGCCCTCTCCTTCCTCACCCTCTCCTTCCTCGCCCTCTCCTTCCTCGCCCTCTCCTTCCTCGCCCTCTCCCTCCCGTCGTGCCCCCTGCCCTGGCCGCCGTTGACTGGGCTCGCCCCCGGCTCCTCAGGCCTGCGCACCATCGGGGTCATCACCAAGCTGGACCTGATGGACGAAGGCACCGATGCCCGGGACGTGCTGGAGAACAAACTGCTGCCGCTGCGGAGAGGTACAGACGGGCCCGGGTCAGAGTGAGTGTGTGTGTGTGTGTGTCCTGGGGTCACCGTGTGTCCCCTGGGGTCAGTGTGTGTGTGTCCTGTGTCCCTCCCTGGGGTCATTGTGTGTGTCCTGGGGTCATTGTGTGTCCCCTGAGGTCAGTGTGTGTGTGTGTCCTGTGTCCCTCCCTGGGGTCACTCTGTGTGTCCTGGGGTCACTGTGTGTCCTGTGTCCCCTGGGGTCATTGTGTGTCCCCTGGGGTCACTGTGTTTGTGTGTGTGTGTGCTGTGTCCCTCCCTGGGGTCACTCTGTGTGTCCTGGGGTCATTGTGTGTCCCCTGGGGTCACTGTGTGTGTGTGTGTGTTTGTGTGTGTGTGTGCTGTGTGTGTGCTGTGTCCCTCCCTGGGGTCACTGTGTGTGTTGTGGGGTCACTGTGTGTGTCCTGTGTCCCCTGGGGTCACTGTGTCCCCTGGGATCACTGTGTGTGTGTGTGTGTCCTGTGTCCCTCCCTGGGGTCACTCTGTGTGTCCTGGGGTCATTGTGTGTCCCCTGGGGTCACTGTGTCCCCTGGGATCACTGTGTGTGTGTGTGTCCTGTGTCCCTCCCTGGGGTCACTCTATGTGTGTGTCCTGTGTCCCCTAGGGTCACTGTGTCCTGGGGTCACTGTGTGTGTCCTGTGTCCTTTCCTGTCTCTCTCCTTGTCCCCCCATGTCCTCCCTGTCCCTCATGTCCCTGTGTCCCTGACCCCATGGTGTCCCCTCTGTCCCCGTGTCCCCCCCGACCCACTGTGTCCCCTCTGTCCCCCCATGTCCCTGACCCACTGTGTCCCCCGTGTCCCCTCTGTCCCCATGTCCCTCACCTGCTGTGTCCCCTCTGTCCCCGTGTCCCTGACCCGCTGTGTCCCGCCGCAGGGTACATCGGCGTGGTGAACCGCAGCCAGAAGGACATCGATGGCAAGAAGGACATCCGCGCCGCGCTGGCGGCCGAGCGCAAGTTCTTCCTGTCGCACCCGGCCTACCGGCACATGGCCGAGCGCATGGGCACCCCGCACCTGCAGAGAGTGCTCAACCAGGTGCGGCTGCTGCTCTGCTGCTGCAGCTGTGCTGCGGGGAGACGGGGTGGTGGGGTCCCAAACTGCTCCTTCCTGATGGAGAACGGGGATTTATGGATCCCTAACAGCTCCTCCTGCGGGGAGACGGGGATGGTGGGGTCCCAAAGAGCCCCTTCCTGCGGGGAAACGGGGATGTGTGGGGTCCCAAAGAGCCCCTTCCTGCTCCCATTCCTGCTGGAAAACAGGGAGTTACGCGTTCCCAAACAGCTCCTTCCCACTCTGTTTCTGCCTGGAAAAGCTGATTTTCCCAGGCTTCCAATCAGCCCATTCCTGCCTGGAAATTTAGATTTTCCCGGGCTTCCAGTCAGCCCATTCCTGCCTGGAAAAGCAGATTTTCCTGGGCTCCCAATCAGCCCGTTCCTGCCTGGAAAAGCCGATTTTCCTGGGCTCCCAATTAGCCCGTTCCTGCCTGGAAAAGCAGATTTTCCCGGGCTCCCGGCTCAGTTTTCCCCGTCCCTCGGCAGCAACTCACCAACCACATCCGGGAGACGCTGCCCTCGCTGCGGAGCAAGCTGCAGAGCCAGCTGCTGTCCCTGGAGAAGGAGGTGGAGGAGTACAAGAACTTCCGTCCCGACGATCCCGCCAGGAAAACCAAAGCCTTGCTGCAGTAGGTTCCTCCCCGGCGGGATGGGGCGCGTCTTTTCCAGCTGGGAATGCCCCTGCAGCATTCCCTGCTTCCTCTGGGGGCGTGGAAAAGTGGGGTTTTCACCTCTCCCTCCCCAGCTGGAGGAACCGGGGGGGGGTTTTGCTCCAGGAGCTCCCTCATTCCCGGTTTTCCTGCCCAGGATGGTGCAGCAGTTCGGGGTGGACTTCGAGAAGCGGATTGAGGGTTCAGGGGATCAGGTGGACACCCTGGAGCTCTCCGGGGGCGCCAGGATCAACCGGATCTTCCACGAGAGATTCCCTTTTGAGCTGGTGAAGGTGAGGCTGGCACGGGGGAGATCCTGTTCCCTGGGATGGGATCCATGGGACGGGATGGGATCCATGGGCCAGGATGGGATCCATGGGACGGGATGGGATCCATGGGACGGGATGGGATCCATGGGACGGGATGGGATCCATGGGACGGGATGGGATCCATGGGACGGGATGGGATCCTGGTGCTGCTGCGCCCTGGGTGATTGCAGCACGCTGGGACAGCCCTGACCCCCATTCCCGCCCCCGTCCCCGCAGATGGAATTCGACGAGAAGGATCTGAGGCGGGAGATCAGCTACGCCATCAAGAACATCCACGGGGTGAGGCAAGTACGGGGCACGGATCCTTGCCTGGACACAATTCCCACATCCAGGGGCTGCTCAGAGCCCCTGGGAAGGACGGGATCTGCTGCAGGAGGGGTCTTCTCTGCTGGGGTGAAGATTGTTCTGGAACAGGGAATTGCTCTGTGCTGGGGTACAGATTGTTCTGGAGCAGGGAATTCCTTCCTGCTGATGTGCAGATTGTTCTGGAGCAGGGAATTCCTTTCTGCTGGGGTACAGATTGTTCTGGAACAGGGAATTCTTTTCTGCTGGGGTACAGATTGTTCTGGAGCAGGGAATTCCTTTCTGCTGGGGTACAGATTGTTCTGGAACAGGGAATTCTTTTCTGCTGGGGTACAGATTGTTCTGGAACAGGGAATTGCTCTGTGCTGAGGTGCAGCTCATTCTCCTGGAGCAGGGAATCTCTCCCTGGGAGCAGGGATGTGCTCTCCCAGGCTCTCCGGGGTCGGGCCCCGTCGCAGCCCCGCTCTGATCCCTCTGATCCCGGTGTCCCTCTTCCCGCGCCACAGGACGGGGCTGTTCACGCCTGACCTGGCCTTCGAGGCCATCGTCAAGAAGCAGGTGGTGAAGCTGAAGGAGCCGTGCCTGAAATGCGTGGATTTGGTGATCCAGGAGCTGATCAACACCGTGCGCCAGTGCACCAGTAAGGTACTGGTCAGCCCAGTGACACCAGTAAAGATTGGGTCAGCCCAGTGACACCAGTAAAGATCCGGTCAGCCCAGTGACACCAGTAAGGATCTGGTCAGCCCAGTGACACCAGTAAAGATCTGGTCAGCCCAGTGACACCAGTAAGGATCTGGTCAGCCCAGTGACACCAGTAAAGATTGGGTCAGCCCAGTGACACCAGTAAGGATCTGGTCAGCCCAGTGACACCAGTGAGGGATCTCTGGCTGGAGCTGTTCCAGCCCCGTCCCTCCTGCAGTTGCTCCCTCTGCCCCAAACCCCCCACTGGTAAAATCTGGGATCAAACTGGGCGTTCCTGAGCTTCTCCTTGCGTTCCCTGGCCTGGAATGGATCCTGGTGGATGGGCCGGGATTCTGGGAATGCTGCACAGCTGCTCTGGGAGCAGTGGGAATGGGAACCACTCCTGCAGCTCCCGGGGCAGGGGTTTGGTGGGGATTGAGTCCCGATCCCCGGGGAGCTGCCTGGCTCCATCCCCAGCCCTTCTTCCCGGGCTTTTCCCTCTTTTTCAGCTCGGTTCCTACCCCAGGTTGCGGGAGGAGACGGAGCGCATCGTCACCACCCACATCCGGGAGCGCGAGGGCAAAACCAAGGACCAGGTGAGCTCCCGCCCTTCCCAACGCTCCCCACGCGGGAATTCCCGCCTTCCCTAAGCCCTGATCCCCTCAGATCCTGCTGCTCATCGACATCGAGCTCTCCTACATCAACACCAACCACGAGGACTTCATCGGCTTCGCCAAGTGAGTCCTTTTCCAGGGGGGAGAATTCCCACGTCTCCCACGTCCCAGCAGCGCCTGGCACCCGGTTCCCTCAGGTCTGGGATACGGGGAAGGGGCTGGGAAAGGCTCCAGCCTCAGGAGTTTGGATGGATCCCCATGGTTGGGGCTGCAGGAGTTGTCACGGGGCGGGAGCCGCTCCCTGTCCCCTCCGTCCCTCCTCATCCTCGCTCCTGCCGGGAGCAGGGCTCTGCCGCCACCTGCCCTTCACTTTTCCTGGTGTTTTCCAGCCCCAAACCTTCGGGAATCTCCCAGACTCCGGTTCGGGCTGCCTGGAGCCCACACCCCCCTCCTGCTCCTCAAACTCTCCCTCTCCTCCTCCTGGTTTTGTTTTCTCTCTCCCCCCTTTTTTCTCTCTTTCCTTTCCGCCTCCGGTCACATCCCCTGCTCTCCTCCTGCTCTCTGCTGTTTTTCCTTGGATCCATCACCTCTCTGTGTCTCTCCGGATGCTCCGGTGCTCTCCCGCCCCAGCTGTTTCACTGAGCAGCACGTGGCCGCCGGGTGGGTACCGGGGCAGCTCCCGCTTCCCGGGGCGTCCCGGGAGCTTCCCCCGGGAGCTGGGACACCGGGGAGCTGGGGAGGTTCCTGCTGGGGGCTGGGAGCTGGGAGCTTGCCCTTGGATTCGGGATCCTGGAGTTTCTGCTCCCAGTTCAGCTTTGGATTTGGGATCCTGGAGCTTCTGCTCCCAGTTCAGCTTTGGATTTGGGATCCTGGAGCTTCTGCTCCCAGTTCAGCTTTGGAACTGGGATCCTGGAGCTTCTGCTCCCAGTTCAGCTTTGGATTTGGGATCCTGGAGCTTCTCCCAGTTCAGCTTTGGATTTGGGAACCAGGGAGCTTTTCCTTCAGATTTGGGAGCCAGAGAAGGTTCCCCTCTGGATTTGGGAGCTGGGTTCTTTCCCCTCCCAGTACAACTGGGAGCCTGGAGTGTCTCCTCCCAGCTCAGCTGGAGTTCACCCAGACCATCCATGCCCAGGGATCCCGTCGGGGTCAGGGATTGCTCCCCAAATCCCCGAATCCTGGCGGGTCAGGGGTGGGGCTGTCCCCCCATCAGCTGCTCCGGGCTGTCCCGGTGGGATTCTAACGGATTTCCTGGATTTTGTTCCCGCTCCTGACTAACGGTTCCGCCCCCTCGGTGCTCAGGAGAGACAGGTAGCTTTTCCCTCTGGTGCAGGTAACGCTCGATCCCAATCCTGGTCCCGATCCGGGGGGATTTGGGTGTTTCTGGAAGCTCCTGGTGCTCGGAATTCCCTCGGGAATCTGCAGCCGCTGCTCCGCTGGCTCGGTGGTGTTTCACAACTCCTCCCTCTGGGATCTGTCCTGGGAATGAGGAAGGAGATCCCGGTGTTCCCGTCCCCCCTCTGTGCGCTTGGCCCTGGGCAAACCTCGGGAATGGGCTCTGGAATTCCACCCCTTGGGACGGGCTCTCCTCCCTCTTCCCCACCTGAAATTCCCGTTTTTTTCCCCCTTTTCCCAGCGCGCAGCAGCGGAACACGCAGACCAACAAGAAGAGAGCGATCCCGAACCAGGTACAGCCAGAGGCTCCCGGAATTCCTGCTCCTCCTCCTCCTCCTCCCGCTCCAGATCCAAGCCCATCCCTAAAATCCGCTAGCCGAGGCCGGGCTCGCACGTGGAGCAGAGCGGGAGCGGAATTCCTGCCTGGACCCGGCGGGATCTGGGGCACAGCGGGCGGGAGCCGCGGCCCCGGGAGCGGGGGTGAGGGACGGGGAAGTCCCGGCAGGATTCCAGGATGTCCCGCTCCATTCCCACGGGAACGTTGGGATGAGCAGGAGCGGCCGTGCCCCTTCCCCTCGCTCCCTGCGGAAGCCGCTCCGAGGGATTAACGCTGGGAATGATCATTAATAGCATGTAACGGGTTTTCTTCTGCTGTTTTTCCGCTTTTTTTCCTCCCTTTTTTTTTTGTGCTTCCCGCTCTCTCCTGTCACTTCCTCCCCTGTCCCGTCTCCTCTTCCTGCTCTTTTTTTTGGTTTTTTTTTTTTTTTTTGTCTTTTTCCCCCTTAATTTTGCGCGCCCAAAGGGGGAGATCCTGGTAAGTACCACGGAGCGGGATAGTGCCGGGACAGCGCCCGGCGAGGCCCGGCCCTGCCGGGAACAGCGTTCCCAAAAAACCCCCAAAAGCCCCAAAAAGGCTTCCCGGGATGGAGGATGCCGCTGGCAGGAGGGCGATGGGATTCCCAGGCGGAAATTGGCTTTGTGCCCCCTCAGAGGGGCTTTGGAGCGATCCTGGGTCGCTCCCAGTTTTCCCAACCTTTGGCAAGCCAAAATCTTCCTGCTTCAGCCCACAACGGCTGTGCCGGGGTGAGATTCCCTGGATTCTTTGGGAATACGTGGAGGGAAGGGCCGGGAGTTCATTGCTCCCCTCAAATTCTCTTTTTTTGGGGGGGATTCTGCCAACACCGGAATTCCTTGGATCCCAACCTGGCTGCTCCAATTCCTCCCTCCCGGGACGGGGAGAGCAGCGATCCCGGGATCCTGATCCCGGGGGGATCCTGATCCCGCTGCTCCAGGAACGTGGAAGTGTCTGAGAGGGAGCGGTGTCCAAACCCCGCCTGGGGATTCACAGCCTCAGGGCGGCCTCAGCCCCCCGGGCAAAAAACCGGGATAATCGCAGGGATCCTGCCTCTGGATAACGCTGGAATGTCGGAGCCAGCGCTGGAATCCCTTTCATTCCTCCCAAAACGCGGAGCTTTGTCCCCGCTGCCGTTTGCCGGCCCTGCAGACACTTCCATGGAAAAGCCCCGAGTTCCGGGCAGGGCCGTTCCCTCGCCGGCCGCGGGTCGGGATCGCGGCGGGAAGGGGGGAGAGCTGGGAATTGGGGATGGGAGCCCTGCAGAGCCCCAGAACCAGCCCGGATTTCACCAAAATCCATCGGTTTTGAAGGAGCTTCCTCCTGCTCCTGAGCTTTTCCTGGAGGCTCCAGCCCCGCTCCAGCCCCGCTGGGCTCTCCCTTTTCCACATAATCCCCCAAAACCCTCCCAGCGCCTGCCAGGCCCTCTCCCCTTACCCCGCTCCAAAGGCAAATCCCCTTTTTCCTTCCAATCCCTTCTCCTCGTGCTCCCTCTCCCCGGCAATCCCCCTGGCCCCCGGCTCTGCTCCCGTCCCTTCCCTCCTCGCTTCCTTTAAACCCCGCTCGGACCCGATCCCAGGGAGGTTCCCAGACAGGGATGGGGCTCTGGAGGGTGAGATCCCTCCCCTGCAATTCCCGGGCTCTCCGTCCTTCCCGCGCCCGGAGCGCTCCGGCCGCGGCTTCGCTCCTCGCTCACCCTGCGGAGCCCTGGCGGCTCCTGCCCCCGGAGAACGGGAGCAATCCCAATCCCAATCCCACCCCAATCCCAATCCCAGCCCCTCGGGGGGCTCCCTGTCCAGCCTGGCTCTGCCCCTTCCCGGGGGATGCTCCCGCTCCGGCTGCGCTTCCCACTGACCCGGGAGGAGTGGTGGGGCTGGGAGAGGGAAATGCTGGGATGTGGAAGTGCTGGGATGTGGGAAATGCTGGGATGTGGGAAATGCTGGGATGTGGGAAGTGCTGGGATGTGGAAGTGCTGGGATGTGGAAATGCTGGGATGTGGAAATGCTGGGACGTGGAAGTGCTGGGATAGGGAAATGCTGGGATGTGGGAAGTGCTGGGATGTGGAAGTGCTGGGATGTGGAAGTGCTGGGATAGGGAAACGCTGGGATGTGGAAATGCTGGGATGTGGAAGTGCTGGGTTATGGAAGCACTGGGTTATGGAAGCACTGGGATATGGAAGCACTGGGTTATGGAAGCACTGGGATATGGAATCCACGGTGGATCCCTGCCAGGCCCCTCCTGCCCTCGCTCCTGGAGAGGAATTCCCAGTGGGATGTTCCTCGGCACTGGGCGGGCTCTGGGATCCACCCGAGGGGCTCTGGAGCTTTTTCCTCCCCGCCGCCGCTCCCACGGCGATGGGGATTTGGGGTTGGATCGGGAGCTCCCCGCTTTCCCCACCCGGCTTCGGGGAGCTGGGAATGGTGCTGGCGTTCCCCCGGAGCTGCTTCCCGCTGCGCTGTGGGTCGGGATTTGGGATCAGCCCCGGATCCCGCTGTAACCCGCGCCCCTCGCTCCGGGCCCGCCGCAGGTGATCCGCAGGGGCTGGCTCACCATCAACAACATCAGCATCATGAAGGGCGGCTCCAAGGAGTACTGGTTCGTGCTCACGGCTGAGTCGCTCTCCTGGTACAAGGACGAGGAGGTACGGGCGGAAAAAAGGGGGATTTTGGGGAGGGGATCCGAGATTCCCGGGGATCCGGGCGGAAAAACGGGGTGTGGGGAGGGGGTCTGTGGTTCCCGGGGCTCCAAACAGAAAAAACCCAAAGGGAATCCGAGATTCCTGGGGCTCCAGGAGGAAAATGGAGGTGTGGGGAGGGGATCTGTGATTCCCGGGGCTCCAGATGGAAAAATCCAGAGGGAATTTGAGATTCCCGGGGCTCCAGGGGGGAGATCCTTGGGACGGGTGGGTGATTAGCGCTCAGGGTTCATTACCACCAGAACGGATCCCGAATTGTCCCTCTCCAAAGCCCTGTAGTGACATTCCAGCAGGGAACGCCGGGCCTGGAGGGAGCCGGGAGCTGGGATGGGATCCTGATCCCTGCCAGAGCCCGTGAGGGTGGGGACGCCCCAGTTCCCTCACCTGCCGGGATTTTGGGGTGCTGGAGGCAGCAGATCCCCCCTTTTCCGTGCTGGGAGTTGGTTCATTCCTCGCTGATCCGGTTGGGAATGGCTCCATCCCACTACGGCTGCTCGGGGGTGCCCCAGATCCCCCCTCGTTCCCAAAGTGATTATCCTTGGGGCCGGAGCAGCTCCAGCTCCTGCCTGGAAGTTTCGGGTTTTCCAGCGTTCCCGCTCCTCCCCAGGGACTGTGGGGAGCCCTTCCCAGGATTTGGGGGGAATCGGGGGGGCAGAGCCCAGCACAGGGTCAGGAAAAGCAGACACAGACACAGCGTTTATTTCCCGGGAACGTCCGGCCACGGCCGGCGGATCCAACCCCGGTTCTCCTTTGTTCCTGCAGCCTCTTCCAGGCGAAGTCAAAGCTCTGGAGCACCCCCGACCCCCCTGAACGCCCCCAAATCGCATTCCTGCCCTGAATCCCACCCCGGTTTCCTGCGGGGGCCTCTCCAGGGGGGCCCTTGGAGTGGGAAGCAGCCTCGGGATGAATGAGGCTCTGTCCTCATCCCTCTCCCAGACCCCCCCCCCAGTCCCTAAAAAAAGCCCCGCCAGCCCCTCCCGGCCCCCGCACCGCCACCCCCGAGCCGTGGGGATGGGGCGGGCAGGGCAGGGGGCGATTCCCGCTTACCTGCGGCAGGTCCGGGCCTGGCGCCGCCCGCGCCGGCGTAACCAATGTGCAGACTACTGTACATCCCTTCCCACCTGAACAGGTAGTCTGAACACTGGGAACGCCGGCCCGGCTCTCCCCTGCCCGCGGGGGGGCTGCTTTTGGGGAATGGGGGGGGGTCGTTGTCCCGGCTTTGTCTCCTCCTGACGTGGCAGAGCCGTCGGCACCGAATCCCGCCTGGAAAAGCGCTGTGGGTTTTTCAGGAAATCGTGTGGGGCGCGGGGGAGGCGGGGAGGGCAGGGGAGGGGGGGGGGGCCGGCTCCGCGGGTTCGTGGCCTCTCCACAAAGGCCAACGTCACTTTTTGGGACCATCTGGAGACAAAAGTGGAGCTGGAGCCTGCTCCTAAGCAGTTCCAGATGTTCCCGTTCCGGCGGCCCCTCGCTGGAAGCAGCTCCCAGGCTCCGGCTCCTTCCAGCCGCATTCCTGGGGATCCGTGCCGGCGGCGGGGTGGGCTCCAGGGGGGGTCCAGACCCCAAACCGGCCCTGGGAAAGGCGGAGCAGCACCCACAGGGATCCCTCTGGAGCGATCCCCCCATCCCAGGCTCCACGGGATCCGCTGGGGGTTTCCCGTGGGAGCTTTTCCAGCGGGAGTTTGGGGTCTGCAGTTCCCCAGGCCGGGGATTCATCCCCTCTTCCCTCTCACCCCCTTTCCCAGGAAAAGGAGAAGAAGTACATGCTGCCTTTGGATAACCTGAAAATCCGGGATGTGGAGAAGGGATTCATGTCCAACAAACACGTCTTCGCCATCTTCAACACGGAGCAGAGGTGGGGGCTCCTGCCGTGGTTTCCGTGGATTTTCCCCTCCCTTGGATGTGGGATCCCTCGGGGGGGAATTCCGCAGGGGAAGCAGCGGCTCCTCACCCCGGCTCCGTGGGGATTCGGGGCTGGGAGGCTCCCGGTGACCCCGGCCCCTCCTTCCCCCTCCTTCCCTGCAGGAACGTGTACAAGGATCTCCGTCAGATCGAGCTGGCCTGCGACTCCCAGGAGGACGTGGACAGCTGGAAAGCCTCCTTCCTCCGGGCCGGGGTTTATCCCGAGAAGGATCAGGTGACTCGAAATTCCCAGCGCAGCTCCGGAGGAGCCGGGAGCGCCCCGGGGTTCCCTGGAGAGGGTGGAAGTCCCCAGGGTGCTGCTGGATGGATCCAGGCTGGGGAAGGACCCCCAGGATAGAATGGAGCAGAGGGGATCCTTCCCAAAGCCGAGTCCATTCCCTGGTTTTGCAGACGGAGAGCGAGGACGGGGCTCAGGAGAACACCTTCTCCATGGATCCCCAGCTGGAGAGGCAGGTGGAGACCATCCGGAACCTCGTGGATTCCTACGTGGGGATCATCAACAAATCCATCCGGGACCTGATGCCAAAGACCATCATGCACCTCATGATCAACAATGTGAGCGAGGAAGAGAGGGTGGAGAGCAGGGAAAGGGGATGGGGGACACGGAAAAGGGGATGCAGAGCAGGGAAAAAGGCAGCCAGGGGTTAATCCCTTCTCCCAAGAGGGACAAGAGGAAATGGCCTCAAGCTGTGCCAGGGGAGGTTCAGGTTGGATTTGGGGAAAACTTTGGAAGAGTTTTCCAGAGCTGTGGATGTGGCACCTGGGGACACCTGGGGAATTTGGGATTGGAGCCCTGCAGAGCCCCAAAAGCAGCCTGGATTTCACCAAAATCCATCGGTTTTAAAGGAGCTTGCTCCTGCTCCTGCTCCTGGAGCTTTTCCCAGAGGCTCCAGCCCCGCTGGGTTGCACAGACCCTCTCCCCTTTCCCTGCTCCGAAGGCAGATCCCCTTTTCCCTTCCAATCCCTTTTCCCTGGGGAACGGGGACGGGGCAGTGCCAGCGGGGCAGCGCCCGGCTCCAGCCCCCGTGTCCTCCCCCTCCCCGTAAATCCCGCTGGGATCCGCTCCCGTCCGAGCCCCAGCCCTCCCCTGGTGCCCCCAGACCAAGGATTTCATCCACTCGGAGCTGCTGGCCTTCCTGTACTCGTCGTCGGACCAGAGCAGCCTGATGGAGGAGTCGGCGGAGCAGGCGCAGCGCCGCGACGAGATGCTGCGCATGTACCACGCGCTCAAGGAGGCGCTGGGCATCATCGGCGACATCAGCACCAGCACCGTGTCCACGCCCGTGCCCCCGCCCGTGGACGACACCTGGCTGCAGCCCGGGGCCGGCCACAGGTGCGGCCCCGGCGGCGCGGCGTTCCCGGGGGCGCTTTGGGGTGTTCCTTGGGGGATTTTGGGGGTTTGGGGTGTTCCCAGGGGTGAGGGAGGTGTGTTTCCAGAAGGGCTTGGGGTGTTCCATGGGGGTTTGGGGTGTTCCATGGGGTGCTGGAGGTGTTCCCAGTGGGATTCCCGTTACTCCCATAATAATTTATCCCATTCCCATGGATATTGGGGTGTTCCCAGTGAGATTCCCTTTGCTCCCTGAATGATTTATCCCATTCCCATGGATATTGGTTTGTTCCCAGTGGGATTCCCATTACTCCCTGAATCATTTATCCCATTCCCATGGATATTGGGGTGTTCCCAGTGGGTGCTGGACTGTTCCCAGTGGGATTCCCATTATTACCACTGTCATTTATCCCGTTCCCATGGATACTGGGCTGTTCCCAGTGGGATTCCCGTGGCTCCCCCAGCTCTCGGGCTATCCCGGTCCGGCTCTCCCGGACTGATCCCGTTCCTTTTCCCGTCCCTGCTCCAGCCCCCCTCCGCAGCGCCGGCCGCCCTCGGCCCTGCTCCCCCCGGGCCGCCCCCCGTCGCTGCGGACCCAGGCCCCGGGGCCGCCGCCGCTGCTGCCGCTGCCCGGGGGGGGCCCCGGCGCCGCCCGCCTTCGCCGCGCCCCCGATCCCGTCCCGCCTGGGCCCCTTCGCCGCCGCCAGCGACCCCTTCGCGGCCCCGCCGCAGATCCCCGCACGGCCCGCGCGCGTCCCGCCGGGAATCCCGCCCGGAGTGCCCAGGTGAGAGCGAGGAGGCGGCCCGGGATCCGCCGGGATCGGCCGGGATCGGCTCTGCCGGGACCGGCCGGGACCCCCCCGTTGTCCCCAGGCTCCCCCCGGGCTCTCAGCGCCCCCCGTTCCCCCACAGGAGACCCCCGGCGGCCCCGAGCCGCCCGACCATCATCCGCCCGGCCGAGCCCTCCCTGCTGGATTAACCCCGGAGCCGCCGCCTCGGGAACGGGGAAAAACGGGGGGAAAAACGGAAAAAAACCGACCCCGAGCCCGCCCGGACCTCTCCCGGAGCCCATCCCGGGGCCGATCCCGGGGCTGATCCCGGCTCCCGGGGCCGATCCCGGGGCTGATCCCGGCTCCCGGGGCCGATCCCGGGGCTGATCCCGGCTCCCGGGGCCGGTCCCGGCCGGCGGCAGCTCCAGGGCTGGTCCCAGCAGCTGATCCTGGCAGCTCCGGGGCCGGGACAGTGACGGATTGGTGCGGGGCGGGCGGTGGGCTGTGGGGGGAACATTGCACTTTGTCACAATTCCCGAGGGGGGGACGCTGCCATCCCGGCCTCTCTGCCTTCCTCCTCCTCCTCCTCCTCCGGCCCTTCCCAGTTCTGTGTTAATATATTCCCTGGAAAGCCGCGGGATTCGGGGATTCTGCCCCAAAACCCGCCCGCGGCTCCTCCTCTCCCGCCGCATCCCCAGGGGTGGTTGCTTTTTTTTTGTTTGTTTGTTATTTTGGTTTTTTTTCTTGAGAATTTCGGGGTTTTTTAGAGCTGGGGAAAAATATTGGAATTCCCAGAGGGATTCGCTAATGAACCCAATTCCCTGAGAACCTCAGGAATTTCCCCTCGGGAACAGCCCCGAGGAGGAGGAGGAGGAAGCTGCTCCCCCCGGCTCCGGTATCCCGGGAATCCTCCGGTATCCCGGGAATCCTCCGGGGCAGGGGAGGGGGAGCGGCGTCCCCGGGAATTCCCGGAGCCAGGAGGGGGAAGTTTTGCTCTGGAAGCGTCTCCCCCTTTCCTCACCCCCGTTTTTTTCCCAATCCCGCTCCGCCGGCTCCGGCCGGGAGCCCAGGTTGTAAATATTTTTACAGACTTGTATTAATTGTATAAAAAAAAAAAAAAAAAAAAAAAAAAAAAAAAAAAGAGAGAGGGGGAAGGGAAAAAAAAAAAAAAAAAAAAAAAAGTAAAAAGTAAAAAAACAACACCAACAAAAAAACCCTCCCGGCCCAGCAATAATGTGGATTTTTTCCAACCCCCCCCGGCCCCGGTGCCTTAACGACCCCCCGGCTCGGGGGGGCCAATTAATCCATTAACGAGCCGGGGGCGGTTTTGGGGGGTCCCCCCGAAGTGCCTCCGCTCCGCGTCCCATTAATGAACTAAAAACCGGCAAAAAAAAAAAAAGTAAAAAAATCCGAATAAAGGGAAAAAAAAAAAAAAAAGGAGTGAGATCTGTGGAATTCCGGGGGGGTTCGGCCTCGTTCTCTGGGGGGGTGGGAATGGGGGACTTGGGATTTGGGGCTTCCGAGCGCGGCTCCTCCCGCTCCCACCGGGATCCATCGCTGCGCTGCTCCCATCATGGTTTTAAAAACCCCGAAGTTTAATTTATTTGCATCGGTCCGCCCGGGAAGGCGGAGCTGCGGGATTCATCCCGCAGAGCTGGAATAGCGGGGTGTGGATCCGGGGGGATTCACCCCAACGCCCCGTTTCCCCCACTCCCGACCCCGCTCCGGGATCCGCCTGCAAAATCCGGGAATTCGGGAAACTTCGGGATCAAAATCCCTGCGGGACCCAGGGGAGCCGACACCGCCGCGCGACCCCCTCAGGGAGGCCCCCCAGGGCTGCCCGCAGCACCGCCTGAGGCGGGAGCTGACCCGGGGACCCCGCGGCTCGGAGATCCCGGCGGCGAATCCCAGCCGGTGATCCTGCTGAGGGCCGCCGCTGGCGGATCCCGGCGGCGAACCCCGGCCAGTGATCCTGCTGAGGGCCGCCGCTGGTGGATCCCGGTGGCGGATCCCGGTGGCGGATCCCCGTTCCCGATCCCGGTTTCGGGTTCCCGCCGCCCGTCCCGGAGTTTCTCAGGCGCTCTCTGGGCACCCCCGGGGCGCGGGGTCCTCTCCAACCCCCCCCCAACCCCGACCACGAGCCCCCCGCGCTCATTGGCTGCCCCCCCATCCTCGCCATCCTGAGCTCTGATTGGTCAGCGTGGGCCTGGCCCCGCCCCCTCCACAGTCCCCGGGGCTGGTGGGCGCCGCCTGGCGGAGCCGGAGTCCCAGAATGCACCGCGCGGGGCCCGGGGGGACCCGGGGGCAAATTTGGGGCAAATTTGGGGGATTTTGGGGCAGATCTGGGGGATTTTGAGGCAGATCTGGAGGATTTTGAGGCACATTTGCAGGGACAAGCGGGGAAGATGGGGACGGCTTTGGAGATCTGGGGGCAGACCTGGGGAAGTTTGGGGCTGCGGGGCAGATTTGAGGCATTTCAGGGCAGATTTGAGGTATTTCAGATTTGGGGCGTCTGGGATAGATTTTGGGGTCCAGGAGCAGACCTGGGCCTCCAGGATCCCTTCTTCCATCCCTTTCACGTGAAGAGCAAAACGGTTTCAGGTGCCAGCCACAGAAATCTGTCCCCAACCTGGAGGAGCCGCATTTCCACCCTGAGCCCAGAGCTTCGTGTGCAAAAAACCCCAAAAAACAAAAAACCCAACCAACCAAAGACACATTTTTGCGCAATTCTGCGCAAATCTCCGTTTCCTGGGGCCGAGCAGCCGCTTCCTTCCTGCGCCCTGAATCTCCGGCCCGGCACCCTCCGGCTCTTCCCGGCACATTCCGGCACATTCCAGCAAATCCCTCATTCCCGGGGAGCTCGAGGAAGAGGAGGAAGAGGATGAGGTTGGAGTTTCTGCTCCTCGTGGCTGCGGCGTTTCCCTCGTGCTTGAGTGATTCTGGCAAGGATCCCCCCCGGGATTCCCCCCGGGATTCCCCCCGGGGTTCCGGCCGTTCCCGGGGCCGTTCCGCGGCCGCCCCGCGGCTCCTCCCGGCGCCCTTGGTGCTGCGGCTCCCCCCGGAGCCGGGGCCCCCCCGGATCCGCTGCCTGGCCCCGCAGCGCTTCCCAGGCAGCACCTTCGAGCTTTTCCAGGGAATCCCGGGGGTCGCGGTGCGCAGCGTCCCGGCCGCCCCCGACCAGCACTGGGCCGACTTCTCCCTGCCCGGAGCCGCCCGGTGCTTGCGGTGCCGGTACCGGAGCCACAACGGCAGCGCCTGGCTGGAGTCGGAGCCGAGCGCCGGCATCGGGAGCTCCGGTGGGTTTGGGGGGGCTCATCCCGGCGGGAATCCCCTTCCCGCATCCTGGGCTGCCCCGGAGCCAAATCCGCTGCTTTTCTCCCCAGATTTGGGCGATGCCGAGTGTCACTCCGGTGCCACAGGACCCCCGCCCACTGCCGGGACCCTGCGGAAAGGTACCGGTACCGGCACCGGCCCGGGGCTGTCCCTGTCACCGGTCCCGGTGCCCGATCCCGGTGCCGGATCCCGGGGATCCCCACCCTCTCTCCCTTCCAGGTCGCTCCTGGCTCCTCCCGGTCTCGCTTGGTGTCGCCGTCCCGGGGCTGCTGCTGCTGCTGGCGGCTGCGGCCGTGGCCTGGCGAGGTGGGAGGGGGCTCGGAACCGGGAATTCCGGGGGGTTCCGTGCCCAGGGACCCCCACCCCGCCCTGCTGGGGCGTCCCGGCCCCCGGTGCCACCGGTTCTGTTCCCCACAGGCCTCCGGCGGCAGCGTGCACAGAGCCCCACGGCTCCGGCCCCGGTAAAGCCGAACCCACCGTGACCCCGTGACCCCCAAACCCAACCCCAGACCCCCCAAAACCCACACCGGTGTCTCCCCTGTCTCGGCAGAGCTTCCCCATGGCCCCCGCACCGGCGGCGCCGTCCCAGTGAGGGGCCCCGGCGGTCCCGGTTGTCCCCCCGCTCCTACCCGGGGAGCCGGGAGCGCGTCCCGGTGTCCCCGCGGATCGAGGCTGGCTCCGGTTACCGGGAACCCTCCCGGGGGACCCCACCCTCCCTCCGGTGCTGCAAGCTCCCCGCTGAACTCTCCGGTGCCAATAAAGGTGTTTGTCTCCAGCGCCGCCACATTCCCGGGATCTGGGGCCCGTGCCAATCCCAGTGTCGGTGGCAGTTCCAAGTGCTGTGTCCCATTCCCGGTGCCCATTCCCGGTGTCCCATTCCCATTCCCAGCGTCCCGGTGCCCATTCCCGGTGTCCCATTCCCGGTGCCCATTCCTGGTGTCCCGTTCCCATTCCCGGTGTCCCATTCCCGGTGTCCCATTCCCATTCCCAGCGTCCCGGTGCCCATTCCCGGTGTCCCATTCCCGGTGCCCATTCCTGGTGTCCCGTTCCCATTCCCGGTGTCCCATTCCCGGTGTCCCATTCCCATTCCCAGTGTCCCGGTGTTCCATTCCCCGTGTCCCATTCCCGGTGTCCCATTCCCGGTGTTCCATTCCCGGTGTCCCGTTCCCATTCCCGTTCCCATTCCCGGTGTTCCATTCTCGGTGTCCCATTCGCATTCCCGTTCCCATTCCCGGTGTCCCGTTCCCATTCCCGGTGTCCCGTTCCCATTCCCGTTCCCATTCCCGGTGTCCCATTGCCCTCGCGCCCGCCAGGGGGCGCACCTGCCCCGGCCGCGGCCGCTCGGGGGCGTGTCCCCAGGGGTGGGCGTGTCTCCTACCGGGGCGTGTCCCGGGGTCGGGGGGCGTGTCCCGGGTCGGGGGGGGCGTGGCCCCGGGTGGGCGGGGCGCGGCGCGGTCCAAGATGGCCGCGGTGTCGGTGTTCCCCGGCGTGCGGCTCCTCACGGTCGGGGACGCGAACGGGGAGATCCAGCGGCACCAGGAGCAGCAGCCGCTCCGCCTCGAGGTCCGCACCGGCCCCGACAGCGCCGCCATCGCCCTCTACGGCCGTGAGTGCGCCGGGGGGCGCGGGCGGGGCGGGGGAGGGCGGAGAGGGGCGAGGGGTCTGTGGGGATGGGGGAGGGGCCCTGAGGGGCGCGGGGGAGACCCTGAGGGGGCGGCGGGGCCGGGGGGGCTGCGGGGGTCCCGGAGGAGCTGCGGGGGCCCTGAGGGCACTGTGGGGCTCGGGGGGCGCCGGGGGTGCAGGGCCGGGGGGGGGGGCCGGGCCTGCAGGGGCGATCTGCGGGGTTTGGGGGCGCGGGGCTGGGCTGGGGGGGTCCCGGGAGGGGTTCGGGGTGGGGGGGGTTCAGTGTCCCGTCCCTTTGGGGGATCCGCCGGCCTCGAGGGTCTCCGGGGTCTCCCCGTGCCGCGGCGTTTTCCGGAGGATGCGGAAAGTTCGTTCCCATCCCCTCCCGGTTCCTTTCCACTTTGGCCCGAAGCGGCCCCAATTCCGTGGCCGCCCCGGGGCCGTGCGGGGGTCCCGGTGGCGCCCCCGAATTCCCGGGGCTCGGGGGGCGGCGGCGCCGCCGAGTTCTCTTTGTCTCCGCGCAAGATTCCGGCTTTTTCCCGGCATTTGGGGCTTTTTTTTTTTTTTTACATTTTAATTTTTTTTTTTTAATTTCCCTTCTCTTTCCCCCCAAACCCGGCGTCTCCTGCGCTTTGTGCTCGGGCTCCTCCGCGGGATCCCCGCGGGTTTTCCGTGGTGGGGGGCAACCCCCGACCCCTTCCCCTCCGTTAATTAATCTCCGGGAGAAATTAACGCGCGGCGGCGGCTTTGACGCCGACGTTGAGGCGGGGAAACTGAGGCACGGCGGCCGCTCCATCCCCGAGCCGCTCCCGGTGCCGGCCCGTTCTCTGTCGGCGGCAGGACCGGAGCTTCCCCGCGGAGCCTCCGGAAGCTGCTCCGGAGCCGCCTTTGTGCGGCGGGGGGCTCCGGGGGGCTCTGCCGGAACATCTGCCCGTCCTTTCATCGGTCACAAAGAGCCGCGGCCGCCGGCGCTCGGTGCAGGTGTTCCCCGGCTCCCCGCCGCTCCCGCTGCCTCCCGCAACTTCCCGAGCCGCGTGGCCGCTCCGCCGGCAGCGGAGGAGGCTCCGGCAGCCGCCGGATCCCGGGGCAAAAACGGGATTTTTTTGGGAATCGGCTGCCTCGGGTTTTCCGGCGGATCCGCCGCTGGCGGCCCGGGGGCACCGCGGGGCCCTTCCCGGTTCCCGGGGCCGTTCCCGGTTCCCGGGGCAGTTTCTGCCTCCCGGGACGATCCCAGCTCAGCCCCAGACCCTCCCTCCTTTTCCCGGGTAGCCACGGACCCCAAATCCCCATTTCTGGTTGGAATTCCGGCTGCTCCCCCTCCCTCCTCCCCTCCGGGCCGTGCTTTAGGAGCCCTCCTCCGCCGTAATTAGAGGTTAATTAGGTTAATTGTGCTTCATCCCGCTCTGTTGGGAGGGTTCAGCACCGGGACCGGGGCTCGGCCTCGTGCTCACCTCACTTTTCTCTCCGTCCCCTCCCTTTTTCCTTTCATTCCACCCCATTTTCCCGCCCCGTTTTCCCTCTCCGCACCCTCCCCTCCCGTTTTCCCCTCCCCGTTCCCGGTTTTTCCCCTCCCTTCCCGGTTTTTCCCCTCACCCCAGAGGAGGATGTCTGCGTGTTCAAGTGCTCCGTGTCCCGCGAGACCGAGTGCAGCCGGGTGGGGAAGCAATCCTTCATCATCACCCTGGGCTGCAACAGCGTCCTGCTGCAATTCGGGACCCCCAACGGTGGGAGCCCCCCCGGACCGCCCCGGGATTCCCCCGGATTCCCCTGGGATCCCCCGGTAATCCCCCTTTTCTCCTCCCCCCCCTCGCAGATTTCTGCTCCTTTTACAACATCCTGAAGAACTGCCGGGGCCACAACACGGAGCGCTCGGTGTTCAGCGAGCGCACGGAGGAGTCCTCGGCAGTGCAGTACTTCCAGGTGGGAATTGCGGGGTTTGGGGCGAGATTCCCGGTGCTGGGATGGAATTCCCGGTGTTTGGGGCGGGATTCCTGGTGCTGGGGCGCGATTCCCGGTGCAGTGGGGGTTCCTGGACTGACGATGTGTCCGTGTGTCCCCGTGTCCGTGCGTCCCGTGTCCGTGCGTCCCGTGTCCGTGTGTTCCCGTGTCCGTGCGTCCCGTGTCCGTGTGTCCGGCAGTTCTACGGGTACCTGTCGCAGCAGCAGAACATGATGCAGGATTACGTGCGCACGGGGACGTACCAGCGCGCCATCCTGCAGAACCACAGCGACTTCAAGGACAAGGTCTGCGGGGGCCCGGCTGCTTTCGGGGAGATCTGACCCGGGTTTGGTCAGGATTGGTTTGGTTTGGAGGGGGGAGGCCTGGCTTGGGTTTTGGGGGGGGTCTGGTTGAGGTTTGGGGGCGTCTGGGTGTGTTTTTGGGGAGATCTGGCTGGGTTTTGGGGGGATTTTTTCTGGGTTTTGGGCAAGGTGCAGCCTGGATTCAGGTGGGAATCCTGGCTCACCTCTTTTGAGAATTTTTTGGGAAGCCTGGCTGACTTTTGGGACAAACCTGCTGCATTTGGGGACAAACCAGCCTCATTTGGGGGTCTGGCTGCAGCTCCAGCAGCACAGCTTCATCCCAGAGCCCCAGTTCGGGTTGTTTTTCCCATCCTTGGGGAACGCATCTGGTGAGGGCTGGGATAGCCCCGCTCCTGTGTTAAACATGGGATCAAATGTGGGGTCAAACACAGATCAGACATGGGATCAGACCCGGATCAAACACAGATCAGATAATGGATCAAACATGGGATCAGACCCGGATCGAACACGGGATCAAACACAGGATCAAACACAGATCAGATAATGGATCAAACATGGGATCAGACCCAGATCAAATGTGGGATCAAACACAGATCAGATAATGGATCAAACATGGGATCAGACCCAGATCAAACGTGGGATCAAACACAGGATCAAACACAGATCAGATAATGGATCAAACATGGGATCATCACGGGATCAGAGCAGCTTTGGGCGCCCTAATTCCCGGGCCCCTCGGGGTTCCAGGAGGATCCCACATCCCCCTCACGCCCCTTCCCCAGATCGTCCTGGACGTGGGCTGCGGCTCGGGAATCCTCTCCTTCTTCGCGGCGCAGGCCGGGGCGCGGAAAATCTACGCGGTGGAAGCCAGCACCATGGCCCAGCACGCCGAGGTGAGCCGGGGGGGGATCCCCGGGACCCAGGGGGAGCCGCCCCACAGCCTGACCCCCGTCCCCCTTCCCGCAGGTGCTGGTGAAGAGCAACAACCTGACGGAGCGGATCGTGGTGATCCCGGGCAAGGTGGAGGAGGTGTCGCTGCCCGAGCAGGTGGACATCATCATCTCCGAGCCCATGGGCTACATGCTCTTCAACGAGCGCATGCTCGAGAGTTACCTGCACGCCAAGAAGTACCTGAAGCCCAGTGGTGAGCGCAGGGGGGGCCCCGGGGGTCCCCGGAGCCGCAGGAACCCCCCCGGCCCCACGCTCGCCCCCTTTTCCCCCCACAGGGAACATGTTCCCCACGATCGGGGACGTGCACCTGGCGCCCTTCACGGACGAGCAGCTCTACATGGAGCAGTTCACCAAGGCCAACTTCTGGTGAGGGCTCCCCGTCCCCAGTTCCCTTTCCTCTTTCCCAGTCCCCGTTCCCAGTCCCTGTTTCCATTCCCAGTCGTTGTTTCCATTCCCAGTCCCTGTTCCCAATTCCCAGTCCCCGTCCCCAGTTCCCAATTCCCAGTTCCCGTTCCCAATTCCCAGTCCCCGTTCCCAATTCCCAGTCCCCGTTCCCAGTCCTTGTTTCCATTCCCAGTCCCTGTTCCCAATTCCCAGTCCCCGTTCCCAGTCCTTGTTTCCATTCCCAGTCCCCGTTCCCAATTCCCAGTCCCCGTTCCCAATTCCCAGTCCCCGTTCCCAGTCCCTGTTTCCATTCCCAGTCCCTGTTCCCAATTCCCAGTCTCCAATTCCCAGTCCCCAATTCCCAGTTCCCGTTCCCCGTTCCCATTCCCAGTCCCCACCATGAAGGGAATGGCTCTGGTCAGGATCAGGGATCTGAGCGGGGTTTGAGGGAATCCTGGGGGGATCCGGCTGGGGTTTGGGTGGGATCCAGCTCGGGTTTTTGGGGATCTGCCACACTTTGGGGACAAACCTGCCTGGTTTTGGGGTCTGTCTCCGCTCCCCAGCACGGCTCCATCCCAGAGCCACACCTGGGCTGGAACTCACCTGGCGGGGGGTGGGACAACCCCGGGCCCTCACCCCTGGCCCCCAGCCCCATCCCTGGGGGAGCCCCACGCCCCTGGCCCTGTGCCCCACGCCAATTTCGGGGTTTTCCCGCAGGTACCAGCCCTCCTTCCACGGCGTCGACCTCTCGGCGCTGCGCGGCGCCGCCGTGGACGAGTACTTCAGGCAGCCCGTGGTGGTGAGTGACCCCTGGGGGCTCCAGGGGCCGGTTTTGGGGGGGTCTTCGGGCGAACCAGGGTTTTGGGGGAGCTTTGGGAGCGTCCCAATCCTGCCCCTTTCCCCCAGGACACCTTCGACATCCGGATTTTAATGGCCAAATCCGTCAAATACACCGTCAACTTCTTGGAAGCCAAGGAGGGCGACTTGCACAGGTGAGGGGCGCCTGGGGGGGGCTCGGGGGGGCTTTGAGGGGGTCCCCCCCCGCTCACCCCCCCCTTGTCCTGCAGGATAGAAATCCCCTTCAAATTCCACATGCTGCACTCGGGGCTGGTGCACGGCCTGGCCTTCTGGTTCGACGTGGCCTTCATCGGCTCCATGTAGGTGCTGGGGGGGTCCCCGGGCCGGGGCGGGGGGGTCCCCGGGGCGGGGCGGGGCCGTGTCTGAGCCCCCCCGGCCTCCCTCGCCCCCCCAGAATGACGGTGTGGCTCTCGACGGCCCCCACGGAGCCGCTGACGCACTGGTACCAGGTGCGCTGCCTGTTCCAGTCGCCGCTCTTCGCCAAGGCCGGCGACACGCTCTCAGGGACCTGCCTGCTCATCGCCAACAAGAGGTGCGGGGTCTGGGGGGCACTGGGGGGGCACAGGGAGGAGCTGGAGTGATGCAGGGGGCGATCTGGGGGGGATGAGGGGGCACAGGGGCGAATCAGGACAGGTTTGAGGGGATTTAGGGGGGTTTGGGGGGCACTGAGTGGGACTTGGGGGGTTTGGGGGCATTAGGGCAGGTTTGGGGGGCACAGCGGGGGTTTGGGGCAGGTTTTGGGGGGCACAGGTTGGTTTGGGGAGCACAGGGTGGGTTTGGGGCAGGTTTTGGGGGGCACAGGTTGGTTTGGGGGGCACAGGGTGGGTTTAGGGCAGGTTTGGGGGGCACAGGGTGGGTTTGGGGCAGGTTTTGGGGGGCACAGGTTGGTTTGGGGGGCACAGGGTGGGTTTGGGGCAGGTTTTGGGGGGCACTGGGTGGGTTTGGGACAGGTTTTTGTGGGGCTCATTGGGGGTTTGGGGCAGGTTTTGGGGGGCACAGTGGGGGTTTGGGGCAGGTTTTGGGGGGCACACGGGGGTCCCCAAGCCCCCCCCAGCCGTGTCCCGGTTCGGCTCCGCCGCTCCCTCGGCCCCTCTGGAATTGGTCTGGGAGCTGCAGGGGGGGCTCCTGCCCCAGTTTGGGCCGGGGGGGCCCTGGCCCAGTTTCGGGGTGTATTTATAGCTGGGGGGGGCACCATGACCCAGATGCTGCCGCTGGGCCTGGGGGGCTCTGGCCGCCCCCAGGGGCACTTTGGGCTCTCAGAGCCCCCTCGCCTTCGCTTTGGGGGGGGTCTCGCTGCCCCCCGGCCCCTCCCCGGGTGTTTTTCTGGGGGGGGTCTCACGGGCTGTCCCCCCTCCCCAGACAGAGCTACGACATCAGCATCGTGGCCCAGGTGGACCAGACGGGCTCCAAGTCCTCCAACCTCCTGGACCTGAAAAAACCCCTTCTTCAGGTAGGGCCAGGGGGGGCTGCGGGGCCGGGGGGACCCCCGGGACCCCCCCAAACCCTGACAACGCCCCCCCGCCTCCCCCAGGTACACGGGCACGACCCCCTCGCCCCCCCCCGGCTCCCACTACACGTCGCCGTCGGAGAACATGTGGAACACGGGCAGCAGCTACAACATGAGCACGGGCATGGCCGTGGCCGGTGGGTCTGGGGGCTCTGGGGGGGCTCTGGGGGGGCTCTGGGGGGGTCACCCCGCGCTTTTGGGGGGTTCTGACCCCCTCCCCACGCAGGGATGCCGGCGGCGTACGACCTGAGCAGCGTCATCGCCGGCGGCTCCAACGTGGGCCACAACAACCTGATCCCGTTAGGTGAGCTCTGGGGGGGCTCAGGACGCCCCGGGGGGGGGTCTCTAACGAGATTTTGGGGGGGGGGGGTCTCACACCCCCCCCCCAGCCTCACCGTGCCCCCCACCCCTCGCAGCCAACACCGGCATCGTCAACCACACCCACTCCAGGATGGGCTCCATCATGAGCACGGGCATCGTGCAAGGTACCCCACGCCCCCTCCCCAAAACAAACCACCCCAAACCCCCCCCGACGCCCCCGTGACCCCCCCTGTGCCCCCCAGGCTCGTCCAGCGGTCAGAGCGGCGCCGGCTCCAGCACCCACTACCCCCTGAACAGCCAGTTCACCATGGGCGGCCCCCCCATCTCCATGGCCTCCCCCATGTCCATCACCACCAACACCATGCACTACGGCAGCTAAAGGGCCCCAGAAACCCAGGAGGAAGAACCAAAACCGGGGGCAGCCCCCTCCCCAGCCCCGGGGGGGCGCGGGCCTTTCCCTCCCCCCTCGCTCCGTGCCGGACCCGGAGGGGATTTTTTGGGATTTTTTTGGGATTTGTTTTGTTTTGTTTTGTTTTAGTTCCGTGGGTTTTTTGTGGGGAGAAGGGCGGGGCGGGGGGGGAAGGTTGGAAGGTTCGTGGTTTTTGTAACGATTCCCAGATGATCCCTGGTGGGATTGGGGCGGGGAGGAGGGGGGGGCAGGCTGTGAATCCCACCCCCCCCGGGATGGGAATCCCGCCGGGAACGGGCGCCAATGAACCAAAAGCTGCGGGTTTGGCCCCGTTCCGGGGGGCTCGGGCCCGGAGCCCCCTCCCCTGATTTCCCCCCGGGGGCGCGGGGCCGGGCTGGGGGCTGCCCTGGCTGTAGGAATAGCGGAGCTGCGGAAGATTTCCGGCTGTAGTCTGAATAAACGGGAGGGTTTCCAACCTCTGGGGTCTGGGGGCTTCCCCGGGGAGGGGGGGGTTTGGGGCTCCCCAAAACCACCGGGGCACAAAGAGATTCTCCCTGATTTTATTGGGGGCCGCGGAGCCCGGCGAGGTTTGAGGGGGGGTCCCCCAGGCCCGGCCCCCCCTCAGTGTGAGGGGTGGGAGGCGTTGGAGGGGGGGATCCCCGAGGGGACCCCCCCAGCTCCCGGCGAGGAGAGGGGCTCGAAGAAATAGAGCTGGGAAAGAGAGGAAGGAGTCAGAGCGATGGGGAGGGAGGGAGGGAGGGGGTCCCCAAAGCCCCCCAGGACCCCTTCAGGGGCGTTTTAGGTTTAATTCCCACCCCCAGGTGCATTTTGGGGTTCATTTCCCACCCCCAGCTGCACACTCGGGGCTCTCAGACCCTTCCCCGGGTACATTTGGGGTTCAGTTCCTTTCCCCAGGTACATTTTGGGATCCATTTCCTGCCCCCCGGGGACATTTTGGGTACATTTTGGGGTACATTTGGGGTACATTTTGGGGGTACCTGGCAGCCCAGCGCCAGCAGCGCGTGCAGCAGCCCCAGCGCGGCGCCCCCGGCCCTCAGGGGGGGCCAGAAGGTGACGGCCAAGGCCAGGGCGGGGGGCACGGCCAGCACGGCCAGCACGGCCCAGCGCAGCCACGGCACCGGCAGCGCCCACAGCACCTGCGGGACCCCGAGAATCACCCGGGGAACCCCGGAAATAACCCGGGGAACCCCGGAAATCACCTGGGGAGAGCCCAGACACCACCTGGGGAACCCAAAAAAATCCAACCCAAGGCCGTAAAAATCACACAGAGGAGCCCCAGAAATAACTCGGGGACCCCGGAAATCACCCAGGGACCCACAAACACCCCGGGACCCTCCCGAAACTGCAAACGCTCTGGGGACCCCACAGATACCTCCAGGACCCCCCCGACACCCCAGGGTCTGCCAAAAACACCTCAAGACCCCCCCCAAACACTCCAGCACCCCAGGGACCCCCCCAAATTCCCCTCGAGGACCCTCCCGAACACCCCAAAAAGAGACCCCTCCCCAAATCTGAGCCCCCCCCTCCCCAGTCTCCAGGCCCCCCACTCACGGCTGCGGGCACGAGGGTGGCCAGGGAGTATCCGTAGGCGCTGAGGGTCTGCAGGAGGCTGAAGGAGCCCCCCGAGCCCCCCCGGGCCCAGCGCAGACCCCCCCAGAGCCCCAGCGGCACCAGCCCCGCGTAGCTGAACACCAGCGTCACGGCCACGGGCACTGCGGGGCGCGGGACAGGTTTGGGGGGGTCCCGGGGGTCCCCGGGCTCTGCCCTGAGCCCCGGGAATGGGGCTGGGGGTGGGAGATGGACCCCAATTCTGGGTTGGGGGGGGCAGAGTCACCCTAAATCCTCCCCAAAATAACCAGGGGAACCCCTCAGGCTTCTCGAGGAACCCCTAAATACCCCAGGGACCCCCCAAAATATCCCCTGAGCACCCCAGGGAACCTCCAAACACCACCGAGATCCCCCAAACACCCCCAAGATATCTCCTGGACACCCCCGGGTCCCCCCCGAGCACCCCCCAAAGGATCCATTCCCCAGTACCGATCCCCGGTCCCGGTCCCATTCCCTAATCCCAGTTCCGTTCCCTGATCCCGGTCCCGTTCCCCGCTCCCGGCCCCGTTCCGTTCCCTCCCCTCACCGTGGTGGAAGCGCGGCCGGTACCGGTGCTCGGGGTTCCCCCGGGCAGCCCCGAGCTGGGAAAGGTCCCCGCTGACAGCCAGGGCCAGGGCGAGCGTGGTGCAGATCCAGAACGGGCCTGGAACGGGCCGGACCGGGCTGGGACCGGGACGGGACCGGGGACGGAACCGGGGCGGGACCGGGGGTGGAACCGGGAGAGCAGTGGGGATAAAACCGGGGAGAGGACCGGGACGGGACCGGGAGCGAGATGCGAGGGGAAACGGCCCCGGTGCCGGTGCCGGTCCCGGGCGGCGCCGCCCGTCCCTCACCGTACAGGTCGGGGTTGTTGCGCAGCCGGTGGCGCACAAAGTTCTTGCCCGGTACCGGCAGCACCGAGGCCTTGATGCGCTCCAGCACCTGCGGGGACACGGGCGGGGCTCAGCCGGGGCCGCTCCCGGGGCCGGGGCCGCTCCCGGGGCCGGGGCCGGTTCCGTACCTGCCGCGTGTCCACGTCAAAAAACGTCTGGTAATACTCGAAGGTCCAAAAGCCCCGCGGCTGCCGCTGCCCCGGCAGGAGCTGCACGGGGGTCACACCGGGCCGGGGTCACACCGGGCTCCTCCCGGAGCCCCCCGGGACACCGGGACCCCCGACTCACCTCGGCCGTGTCGGCATCGTCCCCGTCCTCGGGGGGCTCCGGCACCGGCACCGTCACGGACGCTCCCGACAGCGGCTCCGGTGCCTCCTGCAAGTCTGAGGGGGCCCGGGGGGTCATGGAGGGGACGGGCACCGGCACCGGGATAGAGACCGGCACCGGGGCTGGAACGGGCGGGTATCACGGAACTCACCGTGCGGCCGGGGCTCGTCCATGTCGCAGCCTCTCGCTGCCGGGACGGGACACGCGGGGTTGTGAGGGACCGGAGACCGGCCCCGAACCGGTACCGGCGCGCCCCGGGGACCTCCCCAGACCCGGCACCCAGGGACCCCCCGGTACCGTCCGGGGTCCCTCCGCTACCGAGCCCGCCCTCCCGGTCTCGCCCCGCCCCGGGGACCCCCGGGACCGTCCCGGGACCGCCGGCCCCGCCCCCCGCTCACCGTAGACGTGGAATCTCCCTCCCTCCGCCCCCCCCCCCCCCCCCCCCCCCCGCCCGCAGTGGTTCCGCCCGGTCCGTGCCGCTCCCGCCCCCCCCGGCCCCGCGTTCCCACCGCGGCCGTTCCGCCCCCGCCGTGGTTCCCCCCGGTCCGTCCGGCCTGGAGTCGTTTCCGGTCATGGCGGCCGAGACCCCCCCGGGGTGGGGAGACCCCTGACCCCCCCCGACCACTAAATCCCCCCGAGACCCCTCCCCGGGACCCTCAAAACTCACCCGGGATCCCCCAAAACCCCCCAGGACCCCCCAAATAACCCCCAAGATCCCCCCAAAAAAACCTCCCAGGACCCCCCCCAAAAAAACAAGACCCCCGAAACCCCTCTGGGCTCAGTCCCTTCTCCTCTTTATTGGAGCCGCTGGGAGAAGGGGGTGACAAAGGGGGTGACAAAGGGGGGGTTCACCCCCGGACCCCCCCGGGAGTGGGTGGGGGGGGTTTTGGGGTCCCCCCCTCCCCACAATTCCCGATATTTACATTTACAGCGCCGCCGCCGGTACAAAAATAAAAGCTCTGCACGACCCCCCCCCGAATTTCGGACGGGGTTTTTCTTTTGTGGGGGGTCAGACCCCCAAAGCCCCCCCCGCGCAGGGTGACCCCCCCCCCAATGCTACAGAATCGGGGACCACCCCCCAAAAAAAAACAAAAATCGGAATTTTTAACCCCCCCAACCTCCCAGACCCCCCTCCAAAAAAGAGGGGGGGCACCCGGTTATTGCTTCACCTCCGGGGGGGCTCGGGGAGACCCCCCCCCAATTTGGGGCTCGGGGGTCCCTGTGCAAAACGGGGAAGATTTTGGGGGGAAACCCCCGAATTCGGGGTCTCTGCTTCCCCCCCCCCCAGTTCCTCACCCGACCCCCCCATAAATGGCTTTTGGGGGAACCCCCTTTGTCCAGGGGATCTCCCCGGGTTTTGGGGGGGGTCCCTCATTTTTTGGTGGGGTTCCTTTTCCCTGTTTTCTTCCTTGGGGGGGGGGGTTTCAATTTTCCATCCTTTTTTTTTTGTGTGTCTTTTCGAGTTTTTTTAAAAATAGAATAAAAACTCCCCTCCCCTGACCCCCCCCCTCCCAAAGAAACCCCAAAATGAATCAAATTTAAATAATTTCGATAAAATAATCCCAATAAAAAATAATCCCCCAATAAAATAATTCAGATTTTAAAAAATCCAATAAAAATAATCACAATAAATTAATCCTAATAAAAATAATCCCCCCGCCCCGTAAAATAATAATTCTAATAAAAATAATTCAGGTAAAAATAATTCTGATAAAAATAACTCTGATAAAAGAATCAAAATAAAATCCCTCCAGTAAAAATAACTCTAATAATAAAAAATAATTCCGATGAAAATAATTCTGATAAAATAATTCCAAAAAAGGATAATTTTAGTAAAAATAATTCCGATAAAACATTAAAAGAATTCCAGCAAAAATTATTCCGATAAAATAATCCCATTCAAACTATTCCGATTAAAAAGAAAAAAAAAATCCAATGAAAATAATTCCATTGAAATTATCCTGGTAAAACCATTCCAATAAAACAATCCCAATAAAAATAAGTCCATTAAAACAATTCTACTGAAAATAACTTAAAAAAAAAAAAATCCAGTAAAGCAGTTCTGATGAAAATAATTCCGATGAAAAGAATTCCAGTAAAAGTAATTCTCATTAAAATAATTCAAATAAAAAATTAACCCAGATAAAAAAAACTCCAGTGGGAAAAAAAATCAATAAAATAACCGCAATGAAATCTTCCCGAAAAAATATAATAATTCTAATAAAAAATAAGGCAAATAAAAATAATTCCAATAAAAATAATGCCAGTAAAAATAATGGCATAAAGAGAATAATGCAAATAAAAACAGCCTCAATAAAAACAATGCCAATAGAAATAATAATCCGAATTTAAAAATCCAAATAATAATAATGCCAATAATAATAATGCCAATAAAAATAATGCCAATAAAAATAATGCCAATAAAAATAATGCAAATAAAAATAAGGCAAATAAAAATAAAATCCCAAATAAAAATAATATCCCCAATAAAAATAATGCAATAAAAAATAATAATGCAAATAAAAAATAATTCCAATAATAATACTCATCCAAATAAAAATAGCCCAAATAAAAATAATGCCAATAAAAATAATAATCCCAATTTTAAAAATCCAAATAAAAATAGCAATCCAAATTTAAAAATAAAAAAATTCCAAATAAAAATCATCCCAATAAAAATAACAATCCCCGCAAAAATATCCAAATAAAAACAATAATCTCAACTTAAAAAAAAAAAAAAAAATCCAAATAAAAATAACAACCCCGATAAAAATAACCCCAATAAAAACCAAGGCCCGGAGGGAAATCAATTAAAGTAATTCCAGTCGGCCCCCAACTCCGCCCCGGGCTCGGGGGGCGCCCCCCGGCCCTCCTCCTCCTCCTCCTCCTCCTCCTCCTCGCCCGGGGGCGGCTCGAAGCGGAACCTGGGGGCGGCGGGCGGCGGCTCCGGGGGCGGCTCGGGGCTGCGCGGGACCCGGCGCTGGAACCACTCGCGGTTCTCGTGCAGCGTCTGCAGCATCTCGCGCGCGTCGGGGTGAACCAGCTCGGCCCAGGCCTCCCAGAGCGGCTGCGCCACGAAATCGATGAACCCCACCTGGGGGGACACAGGGGGCATCGGGGACATTGGGGACACAGGGGGGATTGGGGGACACAGGGGGGATTGGGGACATCGGGGACATCAGGGACATCGGGGGGATTGGGGGGATTGGGGACATCGGGGACATTGGGGACATTGGGGACATTGGGGGACACAGGGGGCATCGGGGACACTGGGGACACTGGGGACATCGGGGACATTGGGGACATTGGGATGGTTGCAGGGATCTGCACCTGTGATTTCTTGATGGTGGCACTTGTCACACCTGGGCTGATCCCCACTGTCCCCAGGTGTCCCCAGGTGTGCCCCCAGGTGTCCCCCTGTCCCCCCAGGTGTGCCCAGGTGTCCCCCCAGGTGCCCTCACCTGCGATTTCTCCACCGAGGCGCTGTGCTTGTCACACACGGGGCTGTCCCCATGTCCCCAGGTGTCCCCCCAGGTGTCCCCAGGTGTCCCCAGGTGTCCCCCCAGGTGTCCCCCTGTCCCCCCAGGTGTGCCCAGGTGTCCCCAGGTGTCCCCCCAGGTCTCCCCCTGTCCCCCCAGGTGTGCCCAGGTGTCCCCCCAGGTGTCCCCCCAGGTGTCCCCCTGTCCCCCCAGGTGTGCCCAGGTGTCCCCCCAGGTGCCCTCACCTGCGATTTCTCCACCGAGGCGCTGTGCTTGTCGCACATGGGGCTGATCTCCATGCCGCGCTCCCGCTCCCGGTCTCCCTGCCGGTAGAACTCCTCCATGATCCGCTCCGTCCACTGCCGGTACAGCCCCAGCGGCTTGGTGGGGTTGCTCAGGTCGGCGCAGTGCACCATGTTCCGCAGCACCTGCGGCGACGGCGCCGTCACCCGCGCCGCCGGCACCCCAAAGACCGGGAACCAAAACAACAAATTCCACCCCAAAAACCCAAATCCCACCCCAAAAACTAGAAATCCCTGGGAAAAAAAAAAAAATCCACCCAAAAAACCCAAATCCTACCCCCAAAAACCAGAAAAACCTGATTAAAAAAACCAAATTCCACCCCAAAAAACCAAATCCTACCCCCAAAGACAAGAAACCCCTGATAAAAAAAACTAATTCCACCCCAAAAAACCCAAATCCCTCCCAAAAACCCAGAAATCCCTGGGGAAAAAAAAAAAAAATCCACCCCAAAAAAACAAATCCCACCCCCCCCCAATCCCTGATAAAGAAACCCAAATTCCACCAAAAAAAAACCCAAAAAATCCCTGATTAAAAAAAACCAACAAATTCCACCCCCAAAAAAACCCAAATCCCACCCCAAAGACCAGAAACCCCTGATAAAAACAACAAATTCCACCCCAAAAGCCCAAATCCCACCCCAAAACCTAGAAATCCCTGATAAAAAAAAAACAAAATTCCACCCAGAAAACCACAAAAATCCCTGATTTAAAAAAAAAAAGTAATTCCACCCAAAAAACCCAAAAATTCCTGATAAAAAAACTAAATTCCACCCCAAAAAACCTAAATCCCACCACAAAAAAAAAAAAATCTAATCCAAGCGGCAATCCCCAGGAGCCCCTCGGGACCCTTTGGGGACCCCCTGAGATCCTCCAGGACCCCTTTGGGGACTCCCTGAACCATCCCTGGACCCCCCCAGACCCCTCACGGATCCCCTACACCCCCCCGGGACCCCTCAGGAATCCCCTCAGCACCCCCAAGATCTCCCCAAAGACCCTTGAAACCCCCCCCGAGACCCCCCCAGACCCCTCGGGGTCCCCCTGATCCATCCTGAGCCCCCCCAGACCCCTCGGGGAGCCCCCCGGGCTGTTCCTTGGGGTCCGCCCCACCTGGATGCGGTCCGTGTAGTTGTCCAGCAGCAGGACCCCCGAGCTCGTCACCTTCTTGGTCTCCACCATGGTCTTGAGGTCAGCCAGGAGCGTCATGTGCTTGGACATGTCCGTGGCCAGGACCTGGGGGTCAGCGGTCAGCGGGACCCCCGGGGCACCGGGGGGGCTTTGGGGTGGGATCTGGGGCACCAGGCTGGGATTTGGGGCGGGATTTGGGGCTTTGGGGTGGGATTTGGTGGGGTTTTTTTGGCAGGAATTTGAAGTTTTTATCAGGAATTTGTGGTTTTCGTCAGGGATTTCTGTGTTTTTGGGCGCTGACCATGTCGATGACCATCTGGAGTAACACCTGAGGGTGCTCAGGGGGCTCTGAGGGGTGTTTTGGGTGCGATTTGAGTTTTTCATCAGGGATTTCTGTGTTTTTTATCAGGAATTTGTGTTTTCCGTCAGGGATTTCTGTGTTTTTGGGCGCTGACCATGTCGATGACCATCTGGCGCAGCGCCTGCCGCTGTCTCCGGGACAGGTTCTGGAAGATGTCGCAGTCCCGCTCCTGCAGCAGCTTGAAGCCCACGGCCAGGTGATGGTTCTCCAGCACGGACTCGTCGTTGTAGAGCAGCGCCAGCTCCGAGTCTGGGGGACACCGGGAGGGACCCCTGGGTCACAGGCAGGGACCCCCGGGACCCCCCAGGACAGGGGCAGGGACCCCCGGGACCCCCCAGGACAGGGGCAGGGACCCCCGGGACCCCCCAGGACAGGGGCAGGGACCCTCGGGACCCCCCAGGACAGGGGCAGGGACCCCCAGCGCTCACTGGTGTTGATGAGGAACTGGTTGGACACCCCGGGGTGATCGACGTCGTGGATGGCGGCGGCGAAGAGGGCGGCCAGCACCTCCAGGTCGGTGAACACGGCCTGGGGAGGGGACGGGGGCACCCTGAGACCCCCCCCCAAATCCACACCGGGACCCCCATCCTCATATGGGTCCCTGTGACCGCTCCCAGTGCCCGATTTTGGGTTCCCTCACCCCAAAATCACGGCCAGGACTGGTCCCACCACCCCGGAACAGCTCCCTGCCAAGGCTTTTCTCCCGAATTATGGCTCCCACCACCCAATTACAGGACCCCCCACCCATTTATGGCTCCCACCACCCCATTACAGGACCCCCCCCACCCATTTATGGCTCCCACCACCCCATTACGGGCTCCCCCCACCCCGATTTTGGGTTCCCTCACCCCAAAATCACGGCCAGGACTGGTCCCAGCAGCCCAGAACAGCTCCCACCACCCCGTTACGGGACCCCCCCCACCCCAGTTTTGGGTCCCCCCAGCGGCCCGCGGGCGGGGTTCTCACGTCGAGGGCGGGGGCTGCCAGCAGCACGTGCGTGGACTGCAGCACGTCGGCGGCGTGCAGGCTGTTGTGGTACGCCACGTCGGCGTGGTAGTGCTGCTCCAGCGCCCGCGCGTAGCCCAGCAGCGCCCGCTCCGGGATCCCGAACCGCCGCACCAGCTCCCGCTCCTGCGGGAACAACGCCGGGAGTGGGCCCGGAACGCGCCCGGAACGCAGCCAGAGCACCCGGAATGGGCCAGAATGCACCCGAAACACAGCCAGAGAACCCGAAACAGAGCCAAAATACACCCAAAACACAGCCAGAGCACCCGAAACAGAGCCAAAATACACCTGAAATACAGCCAGAGCATCCGAAACAGAGCCAAAATACACCCAAAACACAGCCAGAGCACCCGAAACAGAGCCAAAATACACCCAAAACACAGCCAGAGCACCCGAAACAGAGCCAAAATACACCCAAAATACAGCCAGAGCATCCGAAACAGAGCCAAAATACACCCAAAATACAGCCAGAGCACCCAGAATGGACCCGAAACGCAGCCAGAGCACCCGGAATGGGCCTGGAACACAGCCAGAACCACCAGAATGGGCCCAGAACGTGGCCAAAATGCACCCAAAATGCACCCAGAACACCCAAAGTGCACCCGAAACGCACCCAAAAATACCAAAAATAGACCTAAAACACCCAAACCACGCAAAATACACCCCAAGCCCACCCGAAACACACCTGAAACACACCCGAAACACACCCAAAACACACCCAAAACACACCCAAAACACACCCAAAACACACCCGAAACACTCAAACCACACCCCCAGCTGTGGGCAGGGCGGTCGGGGGGCTCCGCACCCCAAAAGGAGGGGCAAGGAGGGGCGGGGGGCGGTTGTGGGGGCTGGTTTTGGGGTCCAGGGGTGTTTTTGGGGGCGGTTTCGGGGGGTCCAGGGGTGTTTTTGGGGGCGGTTTCGGGGGTCCCACCTGGAAGATGGTGAACATGATGCAGCTGAGGGAGCGGTTGTTGGAGAACTCGGACACGCGGAAAATGTTCAGCCCCCACTTGTTGAGGCTGTCCAGCTCCTGGGGGGGGGCACCGAGGGCTCGGCTGGGGACCCCCCCTCTGCTCCCCAAAAACCCCCTTGAGACCCCCCCCAAACTGCCACAAACCCTCCAGAGACCCCCAAACTGCCCCAAAGCCGGGAGCACACCCTGAGACCCCCCCCCAACCCTCGGAGCACCCTGGAACACCCCCAGAGCCCCCCAAAAACCCCCAAACAACCCCCAAAAACCCCCCAGAGCCCCCCCCCAAACCCCAAACAACCCCCAAAACCCCCCCAGACCCCACAAACACCCCCAAGACCCCCCCAAATACCCTCCAAGTCCCCCCAGAAGCCCTCCCAAGCCCCCCAGAGCCCCCCCCAGACCCCCGGAGCCCCCTCCCACCTTTCCCAGCTGCTCCTCCCGGTCGGTCTCGACGCCGAATCGGGGCACGGGGTCGGGGTCGGGGCCGGGGTCGGGGTCGGGGTCCGGGGGCAGCGATTTCAGCCCCGGGCCGGGGGGCGGCCGCCGCTTCTCCCGCTCGGGGGGGCTCGGGATCTCCACCTCGGGCTGCTTGTCTGGGGGGGGGCACAGCCGAGGGGGCTCAGGGGGCTCTGGGGGGATCTGAGGGGGCCCCGTGGGGCTCACAGGGCTTTTGGGGGGGGGCTCAGAGGGATTTGGGGGGGATCTGAGGGGTCCTGGGGAAGCTCACGGGGGTTTCTGGGGGGGTCTTTCAGGGGTTTGGGGGGGATCCCGGGGGGCTCACAGGGGGTTTTGGGGGTTCCCAGGGGTCCCTATGGGGCTCACAGGGGGCTCAGAGGGATCTCTGGGTCCCCTAGGGGGTCCCTTGGGGGGGTCTCTGGGTGTCCCCAGGGGGTTCCCGGGGGTCCCGGGGGGTCTCTGGGTGTCCCCGGGGGTTCCCGGGGGTCCCGGGGGTCCCGGCTCTCACCCAGGAAGGTGCTGGCGATGTACTCGGACACCTGGTTCCCCGAGCGGCTCATCTCCGACAGGTGCGTCAGCTCCCGGTTCAGCATCCGCTTGAACTGGGGGGGTCGGGGTCAGGGACCCCCGGGAGCCCCGAGACCCCCGGGGAGCCCCCAGAGACCCCCAGAGACCCCCGGGGAACCCCCCCAAGGGGATCACAGCCTGGCCAGAGCCCAGGGGATGGGGTGAGATGGACTGGGAGGGACTGGGATGGACTGGGATGGAACTGGGATGGACTGGGATGGACTGGGAGGGACTGGGAGGGACTGGGAGGGACTGGGATGGACTGGGAGGGACTGGGAGGGACTGGGATGGACTGGGATGGACTGGGATGGACGGGGATGGACTGGGATGGGACTGGGATGGACTGGGATGGACTGGGATGGACTGGAGGGACTGGGATGGAACTGGGAGGGACTGGGATGGACTGGGATGGACTGGGAGGGACTGGGAGGGACTGGGATGGAACCAGGCCAGGGGGGTCTCCCCAAGCTCCCTCCCCAGAGACCCCCAGAGCCCCCAAAGGTCCCCGTGGCACTGGTGGCACTGGTGGTGGCACTGGTGGTGGCACTGGTGGCACTGGTGGTGGCACTGGCGGCACTGGTGGTGGCACTGGCGGCACTGACGGTGCCCCCCCCCCCTCCATTCCCCCCCCCATTTGCCCCCTCCCCAATTTCGGGGGCGTTTCGGGGGAGCATCCCTCCCCTCCCCCAGCCAATCAGGACGCTCCGTCCCGTCTCCATGGCAACCGCCGGCTCCACGGGGGGGGGGGGGGGGAGGAACCTTCCAGAGACCCCTCCCCAAATCCCCGCACGCGTCACGAGTCCGCTCGGCCTCTGCACATCCCCCCCAAAATTAAAGGGGAAAATCCCCGGAAACCAAACAAACACCCCCGAGACCCCCCCCAAAATAAACAACACACCCTCGAGACCCCCCCCAAAATAAACAACACACCCCCGAGACCCCCCCCAAAATAAACAACACACCCCCGAGACCCCCCCAAAATAAACAACCCCCCCCAGACCCCCCCAAACCACAGCAAGACCCCCCCCAGACCACAACAACCCCCCCAAATTTGGGGGGACGCCCCCCAGCCCCTCACAAAGACCCCCCCCCAAAAACAGCGGGGGTGCCCCCCATGACATTGAGCGGGGAGGGGAGGTCAGAGGACCCCCGGGCCCCCCCCGGGCCCCCCCCCGGACCCCCCCGGGCCCCCCCCGGGCCCCCCCCGGACCCCCCCGGGCCCCCCCGGCCTTACCTGGTCCCACCACCCCACCAGCCAGGGCTTGGCGCAGGTCTCGCAGAAAAAATCCACCAAGGGCATTTTTCCAGCCGGGAATTTTGGGGGGGGGGGAGAGGGCAGGGAGGTGCAGGACCCCCCCCCCCCACACCCCCCCCCACCCGAGGACCCCCGAAAGGTCCCTACAAACCGGGGAGGGGCCCCCCCGTTCCGCCCCCCCGTTCCGCCCCGCCTAACCCCGCTCAAGGCCCTGGGGGGGGGTCCTGGGCATGGGGGGAGGTTTTGGGGGGCTGGGGGGGGGTGGGGTACCCCCAGCCCAGCCCCCCCCCGGCGCCGAGACCACCCTGAGGATGGGGGGGGGGGGTCACTCACATCGCCCCCAGCCCCCCTTTTCCTGTGGGATGCAGAGTGGAGCCCCCCCGGCCTTCCTCCTCCTCCTCCTCCTCCTCCTCCTCCTCCTCTGGGGGTCCCGGAGCCCCCCCGGGATTGGGGGGGGTCAGCGGGTCCCCATGGGGGGCGGGGGGGGGGGGCGAAAGGACGCGGGGGTGGGGAGGGGTCGGGGGGGGTCCCGAGGGATCGGGGGGGTCCGGAGGGGTTTGAGGGGGGGGTCCGGAGGGGTTGGGGGGGGGTCCGGAGGATTTGGGGGGGGTCCGGAGGGGTCTGGGGGGGTCTGGAAGATATGGGGGGGGGTCCGGAGGGGTTTGAGGGGGGTCGGGAGGGTTTGGGGGGTGGTCCAGAGGGGTCGGGGGGGGGGTCTGAAGGATTTGGGGGGGGTCCGGAGGGGTTTGAGGGGGGGTCCGGAGGGTTCGGGGGGGGGCAGGGAGGGGGCGCGCGGCGGGGGGGGGGGGCGGTGAGCGATCTGGAGGATGAGGAGGATGTGGGGAGGGGTCTCGGGGGGGTCCCGGAGGGTTTTCGGGGGTCCCTGGGGGTGCCGGGGGGGTCCGGTCGGGGCTGCGGAGGCCGCGGAGCTGCGGGGGGGGGGCGGGGGGGGGTGGGACGCCTGCGCGAGGCTCGGCCACGCCCCCTCCCCGCCCCCTCCCCACGGTCACGGTCACGGTCACAGCGCCCGGGGGGACGCGGGGGACACGGGGGACCCCCAGGGACACCCCCCAACTGACGGCACCCCCAGAGGCACCGGGGACCCCCCCCCCAAAAAAATATAACGGGAACGGGCGATGGAAAACATCGGGGTGTCCCCAGAGCCCCCCCAAAAAATGGGTCAGGGACCCCCAGGGGACACCCCAAAGGGTTGGGGACACCAAAGAAGAGTTGGGGACACCCCAGGGGACACCCCAAAGGGTCGGGGACACACAAGGGACACCCCAAAGGGTTGGGGCCCCCCCAGACCCCCCTGAAGGGTCAGGGGCGCTGCAGTGGCGCTTTGGGGCGGGGGTCCCTCCTTGGGGGGTGACAGGGACAGGGGGACTTGGGGACACGGTCCTGCACCGCAGCCAGCGGAGCCGGTGACACCGGGACACGGCCACCGGGGCCACCAGAGCCAGCGGTGCCACCACTGCCACCAACAGCTCAACACAGCAACGGGTGACACCCCGACAGAACCACTGCCACCACTGCCACCATTGCCACCAGTGTCACCATCGCACCACTGCCACCAGTGCCACCACTGCCACCACTGCCACCGGGGCCACCAGTGCCACCATTGCACCACTGCCACCATTGCACCACTGCCACCAGTGTCACCAGTGCCACCAACAGCCCAACACAGCAACTGGTGACACCCCAACACAGCCACTGCCACCAGTGTCACCAACACCCCGACACAGCCACTGCCACCACCGTCTCCAGGGCCACCAGTGCCACCGGGGCCACCATCGCACCACTGCCACCACTGCCACCGGGGCCACCAGTGTCACCAGTGCCACCATTGCACCACTGCCACCACTGCCACCAGTGCCACCACTGCCACCACTGCCACCAGCTGGCTCCGCATCTCCCACAGCCCCTTGTCACTGTCCCAGCCCCGTCCTGGTGTCCCTGCGGGCTCTGTCCCTGTGTCCCTGTCCCTGTCCCCATGTCCCTGTCCCCATGTCCCTGTCCCTGTCCGTGTCCCCGTGTCCCCACCTTGTTGGAGGCCATCTCGCTGACGGCCCGGTGTGTCTGCAGGCTCTCCAGCTGCTCCAGGCACCAATCCAGCTCCTCCAGCGTCTCCCGCGCCAGCTGCTGGGACGTCTCCTCTGGGGACGGGGACAGGGACACCGGGGATGGAGCTGGGGACACTGGGGATGGGACAGGGGGCACCTGGGGACAGGGACAGGGACAGGGGACACCGGGGATGGCACTGGGGATAGGGACAGGGGGCACCTGGCGACAGGGGACGGGGACAGGGGACACTGGGGATGGAGCTGGGGACATTGGGGACACTGGGGACAGGCCTGGGGGACACTGGGGATGGCACTGGAGGTCACTGGGGATGGCTTGGGGGGCCCTTGGGGACAAAGGGGACCCCCGGGAATGGGGAGGACCCCCGAGGCTGGGGGATGTGGGGACCCCTCTGGAATTCTGGGCCCCTCCAGGATTTCAGGGACCCCCCCCCCCAGTGCTCCGGGACCCTCCATTGTTTTTTTTTGGGGGGGGGGCTGCCACTCCTGTGCCTCAGTTTCCCCCCCAAACCCCCCCAAGCCCCCGACCCCCCCTTACCTGAGAGCGTGGCCTTGCAGGGGGGGGGCTGGGAGCCGAGGGGCGACCGCCTGGGGGGGGCAGGGGGGGGTCAGAGCTGGCCAGGACCCCCCAATTTGGGAGGGGGGGGGCTCAAGGTCAAAGGTCAAAGGTCACGCACTTGCTGCCCGGGGGGGTGGTGACTTTGGTCAGGATGGAAAAGTTGCTGCGGACACTGCGGAGACTGGCCAGGACCTGGGGGGGGCCGGGGGGGGTCAGGGGGACATCGGGGGGGGACAGACCCCCTGAGACCCCCCGAGACCCCTGAGACCCCCCCCGGACCCCCCGGGACCCCCGGGACCCCCCCGCCCTACCTGAGCAAAGGGGGTGACGATCAAATCCTCGGCGTGGCTGGAAGAGAAATTCGGGTTGGGAAGGGAAATTCGGGGTGGGGGTCAGGCAGAGCGGCTGGGGACCCCCCCTCAATCCGGGGGGAGCCGGCAGAGCCACAAGGGGGGGTCCTGGAGGGGGGCTCTGAGGGGATATCGGGGAGATTGGGGAATTTGGGGGGGGGTCTTAGGGGTGCTGGGGGCACCAAGAGAGATCTCGGGGTTTGGGGGGGGGTCCAGGGGGTGGAGACGCTCCTGGGGGAATCCCAGGGGTTTGGGGGGGGTCCCTGGGTTCAGGGAGATCTTGGGGGTCCTGGAGGGGGTCCCGGGTGGGCCGGGGGTTCCCGGGGGGTCCTGGGGGGGGTCCCGGGTGGGCCGGGGGTTCCCGGGGGGTCCTGGGGGGGGTCCCGGGGGGTCCCGGGGGGCACTCACGCCTCGCTGGCGATGGAGGAGTTTCGGGAGATGCTCTTGGGGGAGGCGAAGTCGAAGTCGCTGTCGGAGCGGTACAGGAAGGACTCGCGGCGCTGCGCCGGGGGGGCCCCGGCCTGGAGCCCCCGGCCCGGGCTGGCCTGGGGGTCCGGGGGGCTCTGCGCCCCCCCCCAGGGGCCATTGTCCACCTCCGAGCTGGGGAGACACGGGGGGAGACGCGTTCCAAACCGGGACACCCCCCCCCACAGCAGCCCCCCAGAGTGCAATGGTGCAGCCCCCAAACCCCCCAAAACCCCCCCAAAAAAAACCAAAATCCCCCAGAGTTCAATCCGGCAGCACCCCAAAACACCCCCCCCAAAACCCCCCAAAAAAACCCAAAAAAACCCCAGAGTGAAATCCTGCAGCCCCCCCAAAAACCCCCAAAGCCACATCGGGACCCCCCCCAGAAACCCCCACCCCCAATGCCGGAATCCCAGGAGACCCCCCCCAAAAAAAGCCCCAAAACACCCCCCCAAACCACACCAGGACCCCCGTGACACCCCCAAAGCCGTCTCGGTGGGAGCGGGGAGGGGTTCCCTGTCCGACCCCCCCAGTTCCTCTCCAGAAGTGAGGGGGGGTCCCCAATTCCTCCCCAGAGCCCCCCAGCAGCGGGGAGGGGGCCGGGGGGGGGCACAGCAGCCTTGGGGGGGTCTCTGGTCCCACGGGAGAGCCCCAAACCCGGAGGAGCCCCCCCCCAAACTGTGGGGGTCCTGGGCCCCGGTGGGGTCCCAGGCTCATTCCGGGGGTCCCCGGCCCCGGGGGGGTCCCCAGGCTCATTCCGGGGGTCCCCAGGCTCATTCCGGGGGTCCCAGGCTCATTCCGGGGATCCCCAGGCTCATTCCGGGGGGTCCCCGGGCTCATTCCAGGGGGTCCCAGGCTCATTCCGGGGGTCCCCAGGCTCATTCCGGGGGTCCCGGGCTCATTCCAGGGGGTCCCCGGCCCCGGGGGGATCCCCAGGCTCATTCCGGGGGTCCCCAGGCTCATTCCGGGGGGTCCCAGGCTCATTCCGGGGGTCCTGGGCCCATTCCGGGGGTCCCGGGCTCATTCCGGGGGTCCCCGGCCCCGGGGGTCCCCGCGGGGTGCAGCCCCCAGCCCCGGGGGGGCCGCGTGGGGGTGGGGGTGACTCACCGCCGGCAAATTTAGCACCGGGCTCCGGGAAGAGAAAAGGGAGAATTTTGGGGGGGGGAAATTTTAAAGGGGATCGATTCCTCGGGAGCCTCCGAGGGGTGGGGACCCCCGGGGGACGGCCGGTGTCACCCCCAGCGCTCTGGCAGGGGGCCGGGGTCCCCACGGGGGGATTCGGGGCGCCCGGCGGGTCCAGCCCCCCGGAACTGGGGGGTGAGGATGTGGGGGATCCCCCCGAAGGTTCCCGAGGGATCGGGGGTGTCTGTGCCCCCCGGAGGGGACGGGGTGAGGATGAGGATGAGGAGGATGAGGATGGAGGAAGAGGAGGATGAGGAAGAGAACGGGGAGAGAGGGGTGGGATGGGAACGGCGCAGGGCCGGGGGCTGGGAAAAGCTTGGGGATGAGGATGGGGATGAAGTAAGGATGGAGAGAGGGGCGGGATGGAGAGGAGGAAGAGCAGGACACCGGGGAGGCGACAGGGACCGGGATTTGCACAAGGTCCGGCACAGCGGGAGCCCCGTCCCGGCGCCATCCCGCCCCAAAACCACCCCGAACCACCCAAAACCACCCCAAACCACCCAAATCGACCCCGAACGACCCCAAACCACCCCAAACCAGCCCCAAAGCGGCCCAGCGGGTGCCAGCCCCGGGGGCGTCGGGAAAGGGCGTCCCTGCTATTCCTGGGAGCCGGGATTTCCTTCCCAACCCACCGGAATCTGCTCCGGCAACCGTGAATCATTTTTTATTTTTTTCCTTTTTTTTTTTTTTTTTTTTTCTTTTTAATGGCCACAGGTGACTCATCCCCCTCGGAAAATAAAAATAATAATAATTTTTTAAAAAAAAAATATTCCGGCACATCAGAGCTGCCGGAGGGGCTGCGACGCCGCCGCCATCACCGCGGGGTCGGGAGGCGGTGGGGAGTTATTAAATCTCCATCGGGAAAAAAGCTTGGAGCAGAATTCCTCGGGGCTGCGGGGGAACCCAGGAGGAGCCGCGGGGAGCCGGGGGAAGGCTCCAGGAGCCGGCGGGAGCCGGGCACGGCTCCGGCGGGATCCCGCCTCGGGGATCTCACCTGCCCCGGGCTTCGCTTCCCCGAGGGATCCGGGAAGGGAAAAACCCGGAGCTGCTTCCTCCCGGGATAACGGGGCGGGGGTCGCGGGGCAGATCCCACCCTCCCAGCCCCGATTTTGGGGCGTTTTTGGGGCTTTCACCGCGGGGGGATTCCGGCCCCGCCGGTCCCCGCCGCCCTCTCCACGGGGAAGGGAGGAGGAGGAGGAGGAGGAGGAAGGAAATCACCCCCCCCCACCTCTTCCCGAATCCCGACCATCTGCTGGAGCCTCCTGTGCATAAATTAACGCCCCTAACGAAGCTGGAGCCGCCGGAAGGACGCGGAGCACACGGCACATGGCGGCGCATTCCCAAGTTGTTTTCCCGAAAAAAAAAACCCCAAAAAACAGAAAAAAAACCCCCAACTTCCCAACCGGGAACGGGAGGAGCCGGAGCTGGGGGCGGGTGGATCTCGGGGGGCTGCAGCCCACCCACCCCCCCAGAGAAAAAAGGGAATTTCCCGAGCCCCTGGATGCTGATCCCAGTAGCGGGGTCACCCCGGGAGGGGGGGACACCCCGAAACAGAGGGGGCTGCGATGGGGGGAGGCCCGGGGGGGTCCTGGAGACCCCCGGGACCATCTCAGGTACTGGGAGATGCTGGGGGGGGTCCCACCTCCAGTACCGGCACTGGGATGAGAACGGGGAGCTCCCAGTAACAGCGCTGGGATGGGGATGGGGATGGGGAGCTCCCAGTACGGGTACTGGGGTGAGGAGGGGAGCTCCCAGTGCTCCCAGTACCGGTACTGGGATGAGGAGGGGAGCTCCCAGTGCTCCCAGTACCGGTACTGGGATAATGCTGCTCCCACCTCCCCACTGGGATGGGGTCCGGGGGGTGGTCCCACCTCTTTTCCCGGTACCGGGAGGATCCTGGGGAGGGGGTCCCGCCTCCAATCCCGGTACCAAGAGGACGCTGGGGGGCTCCAAGGGAGGCCCCACCTCCGGAACCGGTACCGGGATGATGCAGGGTGAGCTCCCACCTCCGGAACCGGTACCGGGATGATGCAGGGTGAGCTCCCACCTCCAGAACCGGTACCGGGATGATGCAGGGTGAGCTCCCACCTCCGGAACCGGTACCGGGATGATGCAGGGTGAGCTCCCACCTCCGGAACCGGTACCGGGATGATGCAGGGTGAGCTCCCACCTCCAGAACCGGTACCGGGATGATGCAGGGTGAGCTCCCACCTCCGGAACCGGTACCGGGATGACGCCGGGGGGGTCTCGCGGCCGTCACCTACCGCTTGCCGGTGCCGGGGGTCCCATGGAGGGAGGAGGGCCAGGACATGCGGGCGCTGCGCAGCCCGGGCCGGTCCCCGGTGTCCACGGCATCCGCCCGCTCCATGGGCCGGGGCCGGTGCCGGTCGGTGTCGGAGAAGCCGCGGTGGCGGATGCGGATCGGGGTGCGGGGCTGGCGCCAGAGGTGCTGCGGGGGGCGCAGGGAGCCCGGGCCCTCCCGGGGCACCGGCAGCGACAGCGACAGGCTCTTCCTGGAGCCCGGCACCGGCTCCATCCTCCCCGGCACCGGGGGCGGAACCGGGAACCCGGAACGCTGCGGCCACCGCCGGAGCCGCTGCCGGGAGCGGCGCCGGTACCGGAGCAGGTCCCGGAGCTCCTCCCGGTGCCGGTTCCGGGGTCCGTCCTCAGCGATCCGCGGTACCGGCAGCGGCTCCTCCCGGTCCCGGGCCCCTCATGGCCCCGCGCAACCGGTTGGAAAGAGCCGGGGAAGAACCCCCCGGTGCCTCCGGTGCCGCCGCCGGTGCCGCCGCCGGTGCCGCCTCCGCGCCCGGCTCGGCGCCTCCCCCCGCCCCGGGACCTCCCCCGCCCCCGGAGCGGCTCCGCCCCGGGACCCCGTGGACCCCCCCACGCAGAGTCACGGCGCGCTGCCCCCCCGCCCCGTTACCGGGGGGATCCCTCCCCCGGTACTCCCGGAACGGGGATCCCGGAGCTTCCCCCTCACGGGGGGATTCCCCCCCCGCCCCGCCCGAGCAGCTCCGCACGGCGGGGACACCCCCGGATCCGCTTTATGAGGATCCCCCTTCTCGGGGGATCCCCGACCCACGGTGCCCCCCCGGACATTTAGGGATTTCCCCCTCCTAACCGAGGGAACCCCCCTTGTGCCCCCCCCCCCAGCACCCAAACTGGTGTTGGGGGTCACGGGGACCCCCAGATCCGCACCGGGACCCCACCAGAGCCAGCACAGCGCAGACCCCATTGCAGATTTGGGGCGGCTCCCCCCAGGGCCAGCGGCTCAGGGTGGGGGTCCCCCCCTATAGAGACCCTCAGGTTTGGGGGTGTCCCCCCCCATTTCCACTGCGGAGCCCCCCCAGTGCCACACTGGGGTCACCCCCTCCCGCAGCCCCCCCGCGGGATGTCCCCGGTGAGGACAACGTCCCCATCGCAGGCCACGTCCTGGCCACGTCCCCGTGCCCACCCCACAAGCCCCCCAACCAAGGGGACACCTCCCGGAGCTCCCCCAAATCCCCCCGCGTTCACCCCGAGCCCCCCGGTTTGCTGGCACCCCCCGGATCGCCCCCGCCCGTACCTGGGGGGCCGGGGCGGGGTGAGCAGGGGCAGCGTGGTGGGGCGCGGGGGGTCGGGGGGCTCCGGGGGCTTCCAGGGGGGCACCTGCAGGGTGGCGGAGAGGCGGCGGCGCCCGCGGCGGTGGTCGGCACCGGGCATGGCCGGGGGGGGCTGCCAGGGGGGCACGGGGGGCGTCAGAGGGGCGGGGAGGGGGCACGGGATGGCGCGGGATGGCGCGGGATGGCACGGCCAGGGAGCCTCTCACAGCACAGCACGGCACAGCACGGCACGGCGTGGCACCGCACGGCACCGCAGCCTCCCAGCACCCGGCACGGCACGGAACGGCGCAGCTTGGGCAAGCGAGTGGCACAGCAGAGCGTGGCACGGCACGGCACGGCACGGCCAGGGAGCCTCCCAGCGCACGGCACGGCATCAAACCACACGGACTGGCACGGCACGGCACAGAGCCTGGCACGGCCCCGGCGCGGCCCCGGCGCGGCTCCCCCCGGCCCCGGTGCCCCCCTCACCTGCGGCTCCGGCCCGGCCACGCTGCTCCGGTTCCTCCTCATGTGGGGTGCCGGGGCTCGGGGCTCGGGGGACCCCGAAATGTCCCGGGGGGCTGCGGGACCTGCGGGGGACAGATGAGGGTGAGGGGGGAGTGCGGAGACCCCCGGTACCCCCCGGTATTCCCGGTACCCCCGGTGTCCCCGGGTGCCGGGCTGAGCCCCGACACTCCCGTTCCATCCCGGAGCTCCCGGTGGGCTCGGAGCCCCCGCGGTATCCCCGCTCCCCACCCCTCTGGCTCCTCCCGGTACGGGTTGCCAAGGAAACCACGGCACCGCATCCCGTGGGATCGGCGGGCGCCGGCACCGGCACCGGAATCCTTCCCGCGGTACCGACAGCACCGCCGGCACCGCGGCTCCCGGCACCGCGCAGACCCGAAACCCCCCGGTGACCCCCGCGGTTCCTGCGGCCGCTCCCGGTATCTCACGGTACCGGGTTCCACCGGGGGAGCACCGGGGAAGCACCGGGGCCGTGCGGGAGGAAGGCACCGCCCGTTCCCGGTGCTCTTCCCGTACCCGGCCGCCTCCCGGTACCGCGGCGCTCCCCGGCATCCTCCCGCCTTTGTCCCCGCCGGGAGCGGCCCCGGTGCCGGCGGGAGCGCCGGTGACAGCGGCGGAAACGCGGCGGGGGCGGCTCCTGCTTCCCCCTCTCCCCGGTCTCCCGTTCCCGGTGCCGTGTCCCGCTGTCCCGGTACCGTTCCCGGTGCCGTTCCCGGTGCCGTTCCCGTACCCGGCCGCCTCCCGGTGCCGCGGCGCTCCCCGGCATCGTCCCGCCTTTGTCCCCGGCGGGAGCGGCCCCGGTGACAGCGGCGGAAACGCGGCGGGGGCGGCTCCTCCCACACCCCCCGCACCGGCCGCGGCCCCCGGTGTCCCCCGGTGTCCCCCGGTGTCCGCTGCCCTCTGTCCCTCTGTCCCCGTGTCCCTCTGTCCCTCTCAACCTGAACCTCTGAGATGGATAAAGGGCTTCTCCCCACCTCGAGCCAACCGCTCGAAATAAGAAAAAAAAATAGAAGAAGGAGGAAAATGAAATATTTTTTTAAAAAATAGAGGCGGGGGGGAAAAAGGTTTCAACCTCGGTTTAAACCCCTCCAATGATGGGAAAAGGGTTTTATTTTTTCCGCATTTAAACGCCAGAAACGGGGGAAATGGAGGATCCCGCCTCGATTTTACCCATTAAAATGAGGGGAAATGGAATGCCGCCTCTATTTAACCCCCTTCCAAAAAATGCTTGTCCTACCCTTTACTGATTTTTCCTCAAAAAACACAGTGTTTTGGGGCTTTTTGACACGTTTTTCCCCTCTGAAGGTCCCTTAAAAGGGAGGGTCCCCCTCGATAAAATCTCTAAAATGGCCCAGAGAGAGGCTTTGCAATTCAAACCCTGGAAAATGAGGGGAAACGGGGATTCCTCCTCAATCCAACCCTTGAGATGATGAAAATGGGGGGGCTGCCCTCATTTCAGACGCACCAAAGAGGAACCGTAGCGCTTTTCTCTTTTAACGTAAACCCGAAAATAAGGGGAAACGGGGATTCCCGGTCGAGGGACACCCCTGAAATGACGGGAAAAGGAGATCTTCATCAACCGAGACCTCGAAAATCGCAGCTGAAGCGGGCGGGGGGCATCCTGGGGTGGGGTCTCTCTTCCCAACCCTCTTCGTGCCCCCCCTAAATCCCGTCCCAGCACCCCAAGCTCCCCCGTGCCCCCCAAATCCCCTCACAGCCCCCCAAATCTCTCCCTGCCCCGCCCTGCGCCGGCTTTTACGGCAGTGCGGCCAGCGCGGCGGCGACGCTTTACGGTGGTGTGGCGAACATCACCGTGCGGCGGTGGCGCTTTACGGTGGTGTGGCGAACATCACCGTGCGGCGGTGGCGCTTTATGGCAGTGTGGCTGCTGCGGCGGTTCACGGCAGGGCGGCGAAGCGCGCTGAGGCGGCGCCGGTACTTTACGGCAGCGTGGCGGGAGCGGAGCGGCGGCGGCGGCGCCGTACTCAAATCTACACAAGGCGCCCCAAAACTCCTTCATCGCCCTTTGGCCGCCCCTTTCGGAGCCCTCAAACCCATGGCAGCACCCCCTACGATGCAATGGACACCGTCAAAACCCTCCCAGCATCTCTAAATCTTGTCTAGCAATCCCAAAAAGACCCCTCCGGTGCATCCCGGAGCCTCCAGTTCCGCCTCAGTGCCCTCAGTCCTGCTCCAGTCTGTCTCAGTGACCCCAGAAAACACAAAGCTTTGGAGGAGGAAAGATATTTAAATAGGGAGGAAAAGACTGTTTTCTTCTGTTGTCTGTGTGAAAAATGGCAAGAAATCTGAGAGGAAAAAGGGTGGAAAACATGAGGGGGAAAAGGGCGGGAAAACGTGAGGGGGAAAAGGGCGGGAAAATGTGAGGGGGAAAAGGGTGGGAAACATGAGAGAAAATGGCCAATGGTTCCTCAGCCACCCAGTCCCAGACGGATGTGCCCTCCATGCCAAAAGACACGTACAAGTCAGACTTTTAAATTTTTTTTTTTAATTATTTTTCCATGAAAAATACAAAGAGTCGAGTCCGGGGTGTGGGGGCCAGGGGGGTCCCGGTCCCCTCCGAGGGGTCCCGCAGTGCCACAGGGGGGTCCCTGGGCACGTATTGTCCCCGCGTTGGGCCCCTCAAAAATGGGCCGGGGCTGAGGTGGGGACCCCTTATTGCTACTGAATTGGGGGTCCCCTGGCCCCCCAAATTCCAGGGCTGGATCCCTGGAAGAGGGGGTGGGGGTCGGAGTTTGTGGGGGTGTGATGGCGGATCTGGACACGGGGGTCGCTCCTAAATACTTATATTAATAATAATTAAAACTACAAGAAGCTTCACACAGGCACGACACAAAAAAACCAGGAGCCAGGGTGGGTTTGGGGAAGGGTCTGCGGGGGAAAAATGAGGGTCCTGGGGGAGTACCAGGACTGGGGAAAAGCCAGGGAAGAATAGGAAATAAATGGGAAATAAACCACTGAAAAGTGAGAAATTATCCCAACAGCAAAGGGAAAATAAATAAGAATCGCAATAATAATAATAATAACAACAACAACAATAATAATTAATAATAATAATTAAGAATAATTAAGAATAATAACAACGATAAGGAGGATGGGGGAACTCAGGGTTGGGGGTTTTGAGGTGGGGTTCCGCCCTTTTTTTTTTTGGACAGGAGGCTCTAAGTGGCAAAACTCCAGCAAGTGGAGTAATTTGGGGCAAAAAATGCCCATTTTGGAGAATCTGGGAAGGGGAAGGGGGGGAAGTGTGAGAAGCCACATCCCCTCCCTCCCAGTTTTTGGGGGCACCAGAGGAGTCCCTGGAATCTGAGTGCCGTTGACCCCCCAAAACTTGCCTTGGTCACACTTGGGGTTCACAAGCTGCTTCCACGGAACTTAGGGAGCGCAAAACAGGTTCTCACCCCCTCTGGAAAGGCGATTTTGGGGACTTTTTGGGGATATTTTTAAATATTCTGCTATAAAAATAGATGGATTTGGGTCTGCGGCTCACCACTCCCTGCGTCAGTCACGCTCCTCCTTACCTGATAACGGGTAACTCGTCTAATTAAAAATGCGATTAATCCTTGTTTTTGTTCTTCCTCCCCAAAAATTCCTCCCCCTCCCCCAAAAAATTTAAGGAAAAAACATGGGAAGAAGGAGAGAGCGAGCAGAATCCCCCTCTCCCTCCCCCGGAGTCCTGGAGTGGAGGGAAGGGGGGGCACAGCCCCCACCTGGACACACCTGGATCAGGTGAAGGGGGGCACCGCTCCAGGTGGTCCGGCCACTGCCAGAGTGGTGAGGTTCGGGGTACCTGGGGGGGCTCCCAGGTGTGTCCACTGTGTCCTGGGGGGGGTCTCCAGGCTTTCCAGGGCCCCTCCCAGTGCCCTGGAGCACCTGGAGGAGTCCTCAGGGTGCCCGTCGGTGTCCGGGTGTCCAGGCTGTGCGTCAGGCGTCCTCAGTGGCCGTGGCGGGGGTCTCCGGGGGTCTCCGTGGTGTCCCCGTGGTCTCTCCGAGGTCTCCAGGTGTGTTTCTCCATCCTGGAGACCCAGGATGTCCTTGGTGTCCGTGGAGGGGGTGCCCAGGACCTAGAGCCGGGTTTCTCCATGGTGTCCCTGGTGCCCATGGAGGGGGTCCCCGAGGTCTCCAGGTCTTGGTGTGGGTTTCTCCACGGTCCCCGTGGTGCCCATGGAGGGGGTCCCCGAGGTCTCCAGGAGGTGTGTGGCGCTCACGGGGGGCCCCCGAGGTCTCCGGCTGAGTTTCTCCGTGTTCCCCATGGTGCCCGTGGGGGTCCCCCGAAGGTCCCCGAAGGTCCCCAAGGTGGCTTTCTCCACGCTTCCCATGGCGCCCACGGAGGGGGGTCCCCAAGGCCCTCCAGCCGAGTTTCCCCGTGGTCCCCACGACCCCGCGGCGGGGACAGGAGACCCCCGCGCCCGCCAGCGGGGACAGCCCCTCAGGCCTTGTGCTGCTTGGTGGTCTTGAAGGACACCTGGAGCACGCGGTCGCCCAGGCGGTAGCCGTTGAGGCTGGCGATGGCCATGGCCGCCTCCTCGTAGTTGGTCATGGTGACGAAGCCGAAGCCTTTGCACTTGTTGGTGGCGAAGTCCCGGATGACCTTGACGTTGGTGACGGCGCCGAAGGGCCCGAAGAGCTGCCACAGGACGCTCTCGTCCGCCTCCGGAGCCAGGTTGTAGACGAAGATGCACCAGCCGGGCCCGGGGGTCCCCAGGCCCACCCCGGCCAGCGCCGGCACCGCCTCGATGGCCAGCGGGGAGAACCTGGGCAGCAGCGACAGCGGGCTGGCCTGGGGTCAGTGGGGGGGTCCCAGGGGTCCCCTCCTGCGCTGGGGAGGGTCCCCAGGCTCTGGGGGATGTGGGGGGGTGGGACAGGGCAGGTTTGGGGGGATTGGGGGGGGGCATTACCTCTTCACCCCGTACGCCACGTTCAGCAAATTGTCCAGTCTGCAGGGGACAGGGCGCTGTCAGAGGGGGACAGCGAGGGGTGTCCCCGGTCCCAGGGGGTCCCACCCCCGTGCGACACCTGAGGCCGTGTCCCCAGCGCTGTCCCAGCCCCCAGACCCCTCTGAGGGCAGCCAGGGTCCTTGGGGCTTTTGTTCCCATGGACATCCCACCCCTCAGGACCCCCCAGGACTCCCATTCCCAGGGATATCCCAGTCCCCTGACCCCCCCAGGACCCCCCCAGGAGCCCCATTCCCGGGGATATCCCAGTCCCCTGACCCGCCCAGGACCCCCATTCCCAGGGATATCCCAACCCCCAGACCCCCAGGACCCCCCAGGACCCCGGAGCCCCCCGTCCCTCACCGGAAGCGCTGCGGGGGGGGGTGCAGGGCCCCGTAGCGCCGGGCCCCGGGGCACAGGCTCAGCAGGGCCCCCCCCGATTTCTGCCCGGGGGTGTTGGCAAATTTCACCGTGATGGGCTCCGCCGCCCCGAGGGGCTTCTGCCCGTGCAGCCCCCGCACGGCCTCCTCGGCCTCCACGCGCTTGTCGAAGCGGATGAAGCCCACCCCCCGGGACACACCTGCGCAGGTGACACGGGGGTCAGGGCACGCCCCCTCCCAAAAAACCCTCCTCACGGCGCCAGGGATGTTCCCACCCAGCCACAGACCCTAAAGGGATGGCTGGGTAACCCTCCCAAGGGGAATCCCACCTCCCCAGGACCCCCCAGGAGCCCCCAGGACTCGCATTCCCGGGGATATCCCACCCCCCAGGACCCCCACCCCAGGGATGTCCCACCCCCCCAGGCAGCACCGAGCACACCTGGGCACACCTGCACACACCTGTGACCTGGTCCACGAGGATGCGGGAGGTGATGATGCGGCCGTACTGGGAGAAGAGCTGCTCCATCTCCTTCTGCCCCATGGCCTTGGGCAGCCCGCTCACGTACAGGTTGGCATCGCGGATGGAGGCGGAGCTGGGCCGGGCGTAGGACACCTGTGGGGGCAGGTGAGCCCTCGGGACCCCCCAGGGCAGGGGACAGCGGCATCGCCCGCCCAGGGCTTCCACCCACCGCAGGTGCCCCTCACCACAAAGTGGAGGATCCCACGTGTGCCCCCCTCACCCCCAGGGTGCCCCCCAGGTGCCTCCCCTGCCCCGACAGCCCCCCAGGTGCCCACCCCCGTGTCCCCAGGGCACCTTGATGGTCTTGGTCTGCAGCTTGAGGCCGTTGAGGGCCCCGATGGCCCTGTCGGCGTCCCCGGCCTCCACGTAGTTGACGAAGCCGTAGCCCAGGCTTTGTCCTGGAGCACCGTGTCACCGTCACCGGGGGGTGGCCCTGTCCCCTGCGTTCCCAGATCTGCCCCCATGCCTGTCCCCACTCTGTCCCCACCCCTCTGCCCAAGATCTGCATCCAGCTTCTCTCTCCCTGTGGGTCACCGTCCCGTGTGTCCCCATGGCTGTGGGACTCACAGCCAAACTCGTGGGGGGACAGGGACACCGGCGTCACGGGGGCAGTGGGGGGACACCAAATTGTCCCTGCTGCTGTGATCACAGTCTACCCCTGCCCCCACAGGTGCCCGTGTCCCCTGTCCCCACATCCCACTCTCCTGCGTCGCTGTACCCCATTTTCCCATGTCCCTTGTCCCATGTCCCACTGCCCACATCCCCGTGTCCCTGTGCCGTGTCCCCCGTGCTGTCCCCTGTCCCACTGCCCACATCCCCGTGTCCCCTGTCCCCTGTCCCACTGCCCACACCCCCGTGTCCCCCGTGCTGTCCCCTGCCTGTACCGGTGACCTTGTCCCGGACGAGCTTGCAGGACTCGATGTCCCCGAGGCTGCCGAAGAGGCTCCGCAGCTCCTCCTGGCTCATGGACTGCGGCAGGTAGTTGACGATCAGGTTGGTTTTGCTGTCATCGCTCACGGGGGGGGGACCCGGGGGGGCCCCGTTGGGCAGCGCCGCCGCCACCCCCGGGCCCGGCACGGCCACCACCGGGACAGGGACGGGGACAGGGCCACCGCAGCCCGATGGCCCCGCGGCGCTGGGAGCCTGGGCCTCCACCGTGCTCAGGATCTGCTGAGGGGACAGGGGGTGTCACAGGGGGTCACTGCGGGGACACGGGGACCGCGCTGGGACAGGGACAGCGGGGACATCGGTGGGACAGCAGGGGCACTGCGGGGACAGCGACAGCGAGCTCGTGAGGACGGGGAGGGGACGGGGACACGCCGGGGACAGTGGGGACGGCGGGAGGCGGAGACACGGGACGGGGGACAGCGACACCCCGGGTGGGGCCGTGGGGGACAATCCCCCCATTGTGCAGCGGCGCCCCCGCCCCTTCCCCCCCTCCCCAATAGCGCGGGGTGGGTGACAATGGCCCTTTGTCACCGGGTGATGGGGACACCCGGGGCCACCAGCCACGGCCCCGGGGGGCGTGGGGGGACGGCCACCCGCGGGGACAGCGACGCACGTGTCGCGGGCGCCCCCCACACCCCCAAAAACGGCCGCGGTTTGGGGAGGGGTCCCCGCCCCTCCCTTGCACACGCGCGTCCCTGCAGGTGCCACACGCGTGTGACGCCGCGCCCCCACCCGAGCGGGTCCCACGGGCGGGGGACGGGGGGACACCGAGAGGAGGGGGGGTGACAATTCGGGGGAGGGGGGCGATGGAAGCTCTGGGGGATCCCCGCAATCCCCCCCCCCACCCCATTCCTACCGTCACCATCGTGTCGCCGGGGAGGGGGGTGACAGCGCGAGGGGGGGGCCCCGCACGGCCCCGAGGGCTCGGGGGGCCCGGGGGGAGGCCGGGGGGGCTCCGGGGGTCGCGGCGGCGGCACCGGGCGCTGCGAGCGGCGGCCCCGTCGGTCCTTTAAACGTCCTTGGGCGGGCGCGGGGCGGGGCCCCCCAAAAACCGCCCCCCCACCCCCGCCCGAGATGGTTCCGTCCGCGCCCCCCCCCCCAAAAGGTGGGTCCGACCGTGCCCCCCCCCCCAAAAGAGGTGGGTCAGCCCAGCCACCCCCCCCAAAAAAAAAAGAACCGCCCCCCCTGCAGGGCCTGGAGAGGGGGGGCACGAAGCCCCCCGAGACCCCCAAAGCCCCGCCCACGGGAGGAGGAGGAGGAAGGACGGGGAGGGCCGGAGAGAAGGAAGAAAGAGGGAATGGAGGAAGAGGAGGAGGAGGAAGGAGCGCAGGAGAAGGAGCAGGAAGGATGAGGGGGGATGGAGGAGGAGGGAGGAGAAGCGAGGAAGAGGAGGATGATGAAGGTCGGCCACAACCGGGTTCCGCCGCCGCCGCTTCAGCACCGGGGACAGCGGCGAGCTCCTCCCGCCCGAGGGGCCGGGACCGGGACGGGGGCACCGGGAAAGGGCCCCCCGGGAGCCCCCCCGAGCCCGGGAGCCCCCCCGAGCCCACCCCCGAGAGAAGAGGCAGCAGCACGAAAAGTCCTGATTTTATTGGATTACCTGGAGGGGGGGACACGCGCCCCCCACGTCCCCAAAGCCCCTCCCGACCCCAGGTGCGCCCAGGGGGGCGACAGAGAGAGAATAAGGAAATAAATAAAAGGTGACGGGGGAGGGCAGCGCGGCCACCCGGGGGCGCCACAGGGTCACCTGGGAGGGGGGGACACACAAGGACACCCCTGAGGGGTCCCTCAGGTGCTCGGGGTGTCCCGGGGAGGGGCTCAGGACCCCCCCAGGTGGTTTTTTCTTCACCTCCAGGTGCAGCCCCAGATACATCGGGGCGTCCCGATGAGTCCGGGGGGGCTCCGGTGAGTCCGGGGGGTCCCAGGTGAGTCGGGGGGTCCCCTACGTGCCGCGGGGCTCGGGGTGACTCTTGAGCCCCCCGTGTCTCCTCATGTGCCACGTCAGGGACGCGCGCTGGCGGCAGCGGTACCCGCACACCTCGCACCTGGCGGGGCAGGGCGGGGTCAGGTGTGTCCGGGGACCCCTCCTGGGGGGGGGGGGTCTCAGAGCCCCCCCGCCACTCACTGCAGGGGGGTCTCCCCGGTGTGCGTCCTCCTGTGGACTTCCAGGTGGTTCTTGCGCTTGAAGGACTTCCCGCAGGTGTCACAGGTGAACTCCCGCACACCTGAGCGGGGGGACACACCTGGGGGGTGACCACGTGCCAGCACAGGGGCCTGCCCTGGTGAGACCTCTTGCCGCGGCGGGAGGAGGATTTTGGGAGGGCGCACACCTGAGTGGACGCCCATGTGCCGGCGCAGGCGGTTCGCCAGGTAAAACCTCTTCCCGCAGCCGGGCTGGGGGCACACCTGGCTCCGGCCCCTGCGGTGCTCCAGGTTCACGTGGTTCTTGGGGGACACGTGGGAGGTCAGGGGGGCCCAGGACAGGTGAGAGGGGGATCGGGGACAGGTGAGGGGGGGGGTTTCCCCCTCTGCCAGGCACCTGGAAGCTGCTGAGGGCGCTGAACTCCTGCCCGCAGCCGGCGTAGGGGCAGCTGAGGGGCTCGGGGGGGTCCTCGGAGTCCGGGGAGGGGGCACGGCCCCGCCTGCTCCGCCGGCGCCTGCGGAGCCTCAGGTGAGCCCCCCCCTCAAAAAGAGGAGGACAGGTACCGGAGCAGCCCCGTCTGACCCACCTGAGACCTCCCCCAAAATGACCCCCTCCCCAAAAAGGCTCCCCTGAACTGCTGGATCCCTACAGAAAACAGCCCCTGACCCCCCCGTTCCCCCCTTCCTCACGCACTCAGGTAACCTGGCCCCCCCCAAAGCCCCCCCCGGACACCCTGAGCCCCCCGGGCCCCCCGACCTTTCTGGCTCTTTGGGGATCTCGTAGATGATCGTCGACACCTCGGTGTCCTCTGCAGGGGAAGGGTCCCGGGGGGGCTCCCGGGGGGGCTCCGGGGGGGGGGGCTCGGCGGGGGGGGGCAGCTCCTCCTGCTTCAGCCTCAGCACCGGGTCCTCCTCCTCCTCCTCTGCCATCAGCGGGGCCGGTGAGACCCCCTGGGCCCCTCCCAACCCCTGACACCCCCCAGCACCGGACCCATCCCACTTGTGACCCCCAAAATCCACCCCCATCCTCCCCCCAGCACCGCAGCCCCACTGCCCCCCAATTCCTGACCCCAAATCTTCCTGATCCCCAATTCCTGACCCCAAATCTTCCTGATCCCCAATTCCTGACCCCAAACCTTCCCTCATCCCCCATTCCTGACCCCAAACCTTCCCTGATCCCCAATTCCTGACCCCAAACCCCCCCAGACCGAATCCCCCTCCCCGCCCCATCTCCCCCCTTTACCTGTCTTGGCCAGGTGAGGCTCCTCAGGGGGGGCGGGGAAGGCGCCCCCCCCCTTCCAGCAGCACCTCGTGCCCCCCCACATCGAGCTGCAGCCCCCCCAGGGCCTCGTAGCCGGGCCCGGCCAGGATGAGGAGGGGGGGGCCCTGCAGCAGGGCGGGGGGGCCGCCCCCGTCCAGAGCCCCCCGGGCCGGGAGGGGCAGCGGCAGCGGGACACAAACCACGGCCTCCAGCGCCTCGGGGGCGGCCGGACCCCCGGCAGCGGGGGCTGGAACCGCGGGACCCCCCCCCCGGCGCCGCCTCCGAGCCGGAGCTGCAGCCCCCCGAGGAGGAGGAGGAAGAGGAGCCGGGGGCTACGGAGGGAACACGGAGGGTCAGAAGGAGTCCCCCCACCCCCTGCTAAAAAATCCTTCATCGACCCCCCAAAAATCTGATGGGCCGTCCAAAAAATCTCCTGCCAGCCTCAAAACACCCCCCAAAAGCATCCCCAAAGAGCCCCAAGCCCTCATCCCTGCCCCTCCCACGCCCCCAGGAACCCCTTCACCCCCCAGACCCTGCCCCGCTCACCCCACAACTCCCCCAGCCCCCTCCCACCCCCCAAAATCCCCCCCCAAGGCCGTCCCCTCCCCTCTGACCATCATCATCGTCGCCGTCCGAGTCGCTGAGGGGCCGCAGGGGCGAGTGCAGGTCCTGGAAGTAGCGGTGCCCGCGCTCGCACTGCCACACGGCCGTGGTGTAGAGCCCCACCGAGGGGTCCAGCTCGGCCAGGCGCGGCTCGTACGGGCAGCGCTGCCGGTGGTCCTCGTACCAGATCACCGCGTGCCGCAGGCAGTTCACGTTCCGGCGGCGCCCTGCGCCGGGCGCGGCGAGCACCGTGAGGGACGGAGCCCAAAACGGGGGGCAGGCCCCCAAAGTGAGGTACAGACCCCCAAAGGCTGGGGCGAGCCCCTCAAAGTTGGGTACAGAGCCCCAAAAGGTGGGTACAGCCCCCCCAAAGGCACAGGTGCAGACCTCTAAGCTCGGGCACGGACCCCCAAAGGTGGGTGCAGCCCCCCAAAATCGGGTACAGCCCCCCCCCGAAGATCCCGGACTCACTTTTCTTGCGTTTGGGTTTTTTCGGGAGCTGCTCCCAGGGTTTGCTGTGGAGAGAGAGAGCGGGTGGGAGCAGGGGAAGGGGCTTCTGCGGGACCCGCAGAGCTCCTTCCCCTTCTCTTCCTCCTCCTCCTCCTGCACCCTCCACCCGACTTTTGCTCTTTCCAGTCTCTGCCTCATCCTCACCCCTCACCACCCCCCTCAGCCTTCCTCCTCCATCCCTCCCCCGGGCCGTCCTCCTCCTCCTCCAGCGCTCCCAGCCCGTTCTGAGGAAGGACAAGGAGACGCGGGAGGGGAAGCGGGACGGGACGGGAGCAGGGAAGACGCAAAGGGATGAGGAAGTGGAGGATGAGAAAGGCCCAGCACAACCCCGCGGCTCCGCTTCAGCACCGCGGACAGCGCCACGCCCGCGTCCCCGCAGGTTCGGGGCCTCTCTGCGACCCCCAGATTTTGGGGGGAAGGGGGACCCCCACCCCACACCCCCTCCAGCACCCCCGGACCCCTCTCCCATACCCCCCAAACCCCCCGGCGGTGCCGCCCCCTCCCCAGCTCCCCTTCCCCTTCCCGGCCCCCCGGGCTCTCGGCGGCTCTCCCCGCGCTCACCCGCGCCGCCCCGCTCGCTGCCCCCGCTCCAGCCCCAGCAGGTAGGCCGCCAGCTTCGCGTCGCTCCATCCGCTGCGGCGCCGCAGCTCCACCCAGGGCCCGTGCGCCTCGCCCAGGTACACCCGCCGCACGTCGTACTTCTTGCGCGACTCCAGGCGCCGCCGAGCCCGGTCGGTCTCGGTGAGGCGCGGCCGCCCCCGCGCTTTGCGGCCCCCGCCGGGGTCGGGACCCCCGGGACCCCCGGGGCCGCCGGGGCCGCGCTCGGCCGCGCTCATGCCGCGGCGCGCTGCGATGACGTCACGGCGCGGCGGCGGCGGCGCGGCGCTCCGTGCGCATGCGCGGGGGGCGCTGCCCGTGGTCCCGCCGGGGTTTTTTGGGAGGGGGTCCCCAAGAGAGAGGGGAGAGACCCCAAAAGGGGTCCCGGCACAGCTCAGCGCTGCCGTGAACCACCAGGTGTGAGGTATGAGGAGACCGCACCTGAGGGACCCCAACCTGTTCGCTGGGGCCCCCCCCCAAAGCTACGGGGAACCCCCAACGTGCTCACCGGGGACCCCCCCGACTCACCAGGGACCCCCCCCCCGGAACTGACCGGGGGCCCCAAGAAATCACCGGGGACCCCCCCCCCAGCTTCAGAGGCGGACACGATCCCTTCCCGGTGCCCCCCAGGGTCCTCAAATTCACCCAGAACCAGCTGGGTTTGGGGGGCAGGAACCCCCCCAGCACCCCCAAAATCCCCTCCCGTCACCGCAATCCCCCCAAAACCCCTCCACGACCCCCCCCAAGCCACCCCGGCCCCCTCAAGACACGACACCTCCTCTCCATGGCAGCACCTCTTTATTCCCCGCTGCTTTTCGGGGGTCTCCCCCCGGCTTTCCCCCGTCCTGCCCCTCGGGGGGCTCCAGCGCCGCTGCCGGGGGGGTCCCCGCGCCCAGCCGGGGGGTCTGGGGGTCGGCACAGGGGTCCCCCCCTTCGTGGGTGAGGCGGAAGACGACGGGGGCGCGCCCCAACACCGGGTTCTCCTCCTGCAGCCCCGAAATCCACCTGCCCAAGGTGCGCCGGTCGCCCGCCCCCGCCATGCAGAGCGCGAACACGGGACCCTCCTCCACTGCGGGGGGAAGCCGGGTCAGGGGGCACCCGAGCCCCCCAAAACACCCAAAACACCCACCTGAGCCCCCCCAAAACCCACCTGAGCACCCCAAAACACCCACCTGAGCCCCCCCAAAACCCACCTGAGCCCCCCAAAACCCACCTGAGCCCCCCCAAAACCCACCTGAGCCCCCCCAAAACACCCACCTGAGCCCCCCAAAACACCCACCTGAGCCCCCCCAAACCCACCTGAGCCCCCCCAAAACACACCTGTGCTCCCCAAACTCACCTTCATCCACGTCGAAGTCCTCGTCGTCCCAGGGGCCGCGCTCCAGGTCCAGCTCCAGGTGCAGGGGGAAGTAAAAGCTGCGCTCGGGGTCCAGGGGGGGGTCCTGGGGGGAGGTTCCGGAATGTTCCGGGGGTGCAGAACGCCCCCCCCCAGACAGGCTCGGGGGCCCAGGCGGGTGGGGTGGGAGGAGAAGGGGGAGAAGCAATTTCTCCTAAGTGCGGCTGGTGAGTAATTCGCAAGTTCCCCTGGGCTCAGGAGCGAGTTTGTGAATTCCCTGGATGTGCTGAAGGAATTTGAGAGGTTCCTTCAACACAAGAATCCCCTCCGAGGGTGAGGAACAAGCGTGCCCATGATAACAATTTATCCCACGAGAACCAGCGAAGAAAACACGTAAAAAACCCAAAACCAGATCAATTTGATGGGCAACTCAAACGCCTTTTACCGACCCACAGAGTAATTAACGGGGAAGCAATTAAAAGTCGCCCTCGAGGTCTGCAGGAGCCGGGTAAGGGACAGAGCACTGCCAGAGCCTCGGGAAACCTTCGTGTGTGGTGACCGCCCCGACAACGGCGCGGGGTTTAGGGGTGTCCCCGCACACCTGGCCGGGGTTTGGGGTCCCACCCCACCTGTCCCCGGCACTCACCCTCAGGTGTTGGGGCAGGGGGTCCCCCCGTAGCACGAAGTAGCTCAGGAGAGTCCCCCGCAGCCACAGTGGGAACGGCCCCTCCACGAACACGGGCCGGGAAGGGTCGTGCTGGGCCAGGAGCTCCCGCTGGTCCGGGCTCTGCGAGCCTGGGGACAGGGGACAGCTGGGGACAACACTGAGCCACCCAAGGGCCCCCGAAGCCGACCTCAGAGCCCCTCAGCGGGATCCCCGTGGAACCCCAAATGCCCTCCCAAGGGACCTGAAAGCTGAGTGACCCCCCCAGGGCTCCCTGACATTCCCCACGGGACCCCGCGGGACCCCCAAACTCACTGACGATGTAGGGCTGGACGGAGCCTTCGTCCTCCCCCGAGTCCGGCACCGGCTTCTGCGGGGTGGGGACACCGGGGTCACTGCAGGGACACCTCCTGTCCCCTCAGCTGTGCCCCCCACTCCCGCGGCCCCCCGGCCGTGGCCCCGTCCCCGCGCAGGTGCCCACCTGCATGACGGTGACGGTGGCCGCGGGGTCGGCGGCGATGCGGCGCAGGCCGAGGCGCGCGGCCGCGGGCCCGGGGGGCGGCAGCCGGGGGGGCAGCGGGTGGGGGTCCAGGTGGCGGAACCGGGGCAGCCAGAAGAGCATCCGCTGCACCTTCCGCACCGGGCGGCTGCGCGGCCCAAACACCCCCAGCAGCAGGAACCGCGTCTCGGCGTCCGGAACCACGCCTGGGACAGGGGGACAGTGAGGGGACATTGGGGTCATTGGAGGCGTTGGGGACACTGGGGACAGCAGGGACACTGGGGACATTGAGGGGTCACTGGAGACATTGGGGACATTGGGACACTGGGGGCATAGGGAACACTGGGGACACTGTGGGCATTGGAGACATTGGGGACACTGGGGACATTGAGGGGTCACTGGAGACACTGGGGACATTGGGACACTGGGGGCATAGGGAACACGGGGGACACTGTGGGGACACTGGGGACACTGTGGGGACACTGGGGGAACACTGGGGACCCTGGGAGGACAGGTGGCACTGGGAGGTACCACGCGGGGACACAGAGGGACATGAGCACAGACACCCCCGGGGACGCCTGGGCACACACAGCAGGACGAACGGCCCGGGGACACTGCGGGTGTCCCTGACGATGTCGCCACGCACCGTATCGCTCCATCTGCTCCAGCAGGCGCAGCCCGCACTCCTGCTGCCGCGGGAAGGGGAAGAGCAGGCGCTGCACGGGCCCCTGCGGCACCCAGGGCCCGCGGGGCAGCAGCCGCAGCAGCGCATTGTAGGCGCCCAGGCTGCGCTCCACGCCCAGCGCCGGCATCGCCGCCAGCGCCGCCTCCACCAGCGCCAGGCGCCCGCCGCGCCCCGGGGGACGGCGCGACATGTCCCGCAGAGCCGCCTCGAACGCCGCGGGGCCGCTGGACGGGGCACCGGAGGGGTCACCGGAGGGGTCACCGGAGGTGTCACCGTCCTGGGGACCCTCGTGGTCGTCACGGTGCGCCTTGTAGGAGCGGAGATGTCGCAGTGGGGGCTTGGAGGTGCGGCCGGCTGAGGTGTCACCGGTGTCACCCCCTGAGGCGTCACCTCCTGAGGTGTCATTACCCGCGGTGTCACCTCCCGCAGGGCCCCAGGGGCGGTCCCGGTGCCGGGGGTCGCGCTCCTTGTCCCGTGTTTTGTGGGACTGGCGATGCCACGCTGAGGTGGTGGCCCTGGAGGTGTCACCCCCCGGGATGTCACCCCTCGGGGTGTCACCCTCAGGGCGGTGGTGATTCTGGGGCCCGAGAGGTTTTGGGGTCCCCGCGGTGTTGCCCCCCTCAGTGGGGACATGCGCAGGACGCTGGCAGAAGCTCAGACAGAGCTGGGGGAGGGAAAAAGGGGTCACCAGAGCTGTCCCCGTGTCTCCCCACCTTGTCCCCTGCTTGTCCCCTCCTTGTCCCCCTGTCTCTCCGTGTCCTCCCAACCCCCGGGCCCTCCAAAACCCTCACCTCCCTCTGTCCCTTCGCGCTCCCCCGGTGTCCCTCTGTGCCCCTAGGCCCGATTGTCCCCTCTCCCCTCCCTCCGCCATGACCCCCCGCTGTCCCCGTGTCCCCACAGCGTCCCCACACCGCCCTGATCCCCTCCGTCCCCCATGTCCCCGGTGTCCCCCGAACCTCTGGAGCTCCGAGGCTGCCCCATAGGCGCCGGGGCAGCGCCCGGACCCAGCTCAGCCTCATGTCGCCGGGGATATCGCGGTGTCACGGCCCGGCCCCGCGGTCCCCACGCCGGGGCGCGCCGCTGGGCGCCGCCATATTGGCTCTGACCCCGCGCTTCAGGGTCAGGGGCGGGGCCCGCCGGCGCAGCCAATCGCCATGCGTCTTTCATCCTCCGGTTGTGACGAGCACGGTGATTGGCGGGGAGCGCCAGGGCGGGGCTCGGAGGGGTTCCCCCGTGACGTCAGAGCGGGACCCCGGGATGAGCTCAGGGACGGGGACGCGCTGTGACGTCACGGGGGGGTTACCGATGATGTCAGAGCCGCTCGATGAGAACGAAAGCTCCGGGGCGGGGGAGCGAGAGGTTCCCCAAGTCCCTGGGGGGGCGGAGGGATCCCGGGTGCCCCCCAGTCCCGGGGGGGCTCGGAGTCGCGGGGGGGAGACGGAGCGGGGGAGGGAAGGAGGAGGAGGAGGAGGAGGAGGGGGACGGGGACGGGGACGGGGACATTCCCCACCCGTGACGAGTCGCGTCCTCCCCCCGAGGGGGCGGCGGAGTCCGATCCGGTGACGGCACCGAGGGGGGGACGCGGCGGGGGCGATCCCCGCTGTCCCGGGGGGTCCCGCGGCACCGGGGGGGTCCCAGGTGTCCGGGAAAGACGCCCCAGGTGACCCGGGGGCATCGCGGGGGAGCCCCCGGCGTCCTGAGGGGGGTCCCCGCTTTGGGGGACACCCAGCTGACCCGGGGGGAGACACGGGTGTCCGGTGGGAGGGGGAGAGCGGGAAGGGGCTGATTTGGGGCGGGGGGGGGGGGGCGTTCCGGGACTCCCCTGCCCCCCCCCGGATCCCCCCCCCTCCGGGATCACCCCCGCTAAATGTGGAAAAAATGACGCCATCACCCGCCCCGCCGTGACGTCAGCGCGGCGGAGACCGCGGATTGGCCGCGGCCGGCCCGGCCCGGGGGGGCTCCGAGCCCACCGCCCACTTTTAAAAGTGGCGGCGGCGGCGCCGGGACGGGACCGGGAGGGAGGGAACGACCGAGGGCACCGACCCGACCCGAGGGCACCGACCCGACCCGGGACAGCCCCGACCCGGCGCCGCCCGCCCGCCGCGACCCCACCGGACCCACCGAGACCCCCCCCGGTGCCCCCGAAATGTCCAACGCGCACTTCAACCGCGGCCCGGCCTACGGGCTGTCGGCAGAGGTGAAGAACAAGGTGAGCGGCACCGGACCGGACCGGACCGGACCGAACCGGGGGTTCCGGGCAGCTCAGATCCCCCGGTGGGGGCCGGGGCCGGGCGGGGGTCGCGGCAGGACCCGGCGGGAGCGGGGGCGGGACCCGGCGCTGTCCCTGGTGCTGCCCCGGGAGGGAAGGGACGGGCACCGGGACACCGGGACAGGGGGGCGGCACCGGGGGTCCCCCGCCGCGAGCACCGGGGGGTCCTGGCGGGCACCGGCTCGTGAAGGGTTAACGGGAGGGGGGGGGTTGATGTCCCGGGGGCTCCCCGCAGCTCCCGGTGCCGCCGGCGGGCGGGAGGTGACGGGCGCCGTGTCCCCCTGGGGGCGGGGATGGCGGCACCGGGGTCGCGCCGGGAGCACCGGGGGCTCCCGCCGGTGCGCGCCCCGTTAAGGGTTAACCGGAGAGGGTTCCGGTGGCCCGGGGGGGTCCCGGCCGACCCCCGAGCCCGCGGCGGGCGGGAGGCGACAGCGCCGAGCGCAGAGGGGGCGACACCGGGACCCTCCCGCCGGGGCTGAGCAGGGGAGGGGGCGACACCGGCAGGGCGCGGGGGGGGGGACACCGGGAACCCCCCCCACGAGCTCCGGGGGGCGTCCCGGCGGTGTCCGCCCCGTTAAGGGTTAACGGGGGCGGTTCGGGCGGCCCGGGGGAGAGATGCCGGACACGACGGGGAGATGGACACGGCGGGGGGGGGGGTCCCGGCGCTCACCGGCCCGCTAAGGGTTAACGGGGGGAGATCGGCGGCCCGGGGGGGCCCCGGCGCCCCCCGGCCCCGCCGTGAGCCCTTATAAGGCGGCGGAGCGCGGCGGGCGGGCGGCGGCGGCCCCGGGCCGGGGCTATATATGGGCAAAGGTTCGGCCGGCCCGGTCGCCCGCGGCTCCCGGGGGGGCCGGGGCGGGGCGGGGGGGGGTCCGGGCAGCCCCGGCCTGTCCCGGGTCCCTCCTCCCCTCCCGGTCCCGCGGGAACGGGGGGAAACGGGGACACCGGGGGTTCCGTGTGCTCGGCGCGGCCGCCGCGCCTTCCCTTGTCCCCGAGGTCCCCTTTACGGCGTCCCCCGGCTTCTCCGGGTCCCCTTTATGCGGGAGTGTGTCCCCCTGGCTCTGTCCCCCGTGTCCCCCAGCTGTGTCCCCCGCATCCTCCCTGCCCTCCTCGCACTGTCCCCTCGTGTCCGGGATGGTGTCCCCCACATTCTCCGTGCCACCACGGCCCCCCCGCGGTGTCCCCATGTCCTCGTGTCCCCCTGGCTGTGTCCCCCTGTCCCCCTGGCGGTGTCCCCGTGTTCCCCCGGTGCTGTCCCCCTGGCGGTGTCCCGGTGTCCCCTGGCAGTGTCCCCACGTCCCCGTGTCCCCACAGCTGGCCCAGAAGTACGACCCCCAGCACGAGCGGGAGCTCCGTGCCTGGATCGAGGGGACCACGGGACGCCGGATCGGGGACAACTTCATGGACGGGCTCAAGGACGGCGTCATCCTCTGCGAGTATGACCCTTGACCCCGACCCCTGCTGACCACAGCCCTGTCCCCAACACTGGCGTTGACCCGGCTGTGCCTGACCCCTGCACCCCAATCCTGGCTGGGTTCTGGGGTCATCCTGGGGGCCACCCCTCACCCTGCACTGACCCCACCTGCGGTGACCCCACTGTGCTGACCCCACCTGAGCTGACCCCATTGTGCTGACCCCACCTGAGCTGACCCCACCTGTGCTGACCCCACCTGAGCTGACCTCACCTGCGTTGACCCCTCCAGGCTCATCAACAAACTGCAGCCGGGCTCGGTGCCGAAGGTGAACGAACCCGTCCAGAACTGGCACAAGGTGAGGGGAACCCCCGAACCCCCGGGGGTTTTGGGGGGCTCTGGGGTGGGCTCTGACCCCGAACCCCTCTCCCGTCCCGTGCGGTGCAGCTGGAGAACATCGGGAACTTCCTGAGGGCCATCACGCGCTACGGGGTCAAACCCCACGACATCTTCGAGGCCAACGACCTCTTCGAGAACACCAACCACACCCAGGTGCAGTCCACCCTCATCGCCCTCGCCAGCCAGGTGAGTCCCCGGGGGGCGGCACAGGGTCCTGGGGGGTCCTGGGGGGTCCCGGGGGGTCTGGGAGGCTCCGGAGGGTCCTCGTGTCCCCTTGGATACCTGCTACATGCTGCTCCCTCACCTGGGAGGAAGCAGAGGGGGTGTTTGGGGTCTGGGAAAGGTGTTTAAGATCTGGGGAAGATATTCGGGATCTGGGGAAGATATTCGGGGTCTGTGGAGTGTATTTGGGGTCTGGGGAAGGTGTTTGGGGTCAGGGATGGGTATTTGGGGTCTGGGGGGCCCCGTGACCCCCCCCAACCCCACGGTCTCCACCAGGCCAAGACAAAGGGGAACAACGTGGGGCTCGGGGTGAAATACGCGGAGAAGCAGCAGCGGCGCTTCCACCCCGAGAAGCTGCGCGAGGGCAGGAACATCATCGGGCTGCAGGTGACACCTGGGGACACCTGGGGACACCTGGGGGGCGGTGACAGCGCCTCGGGGACAGCTGGTGACGCCACGGTTGTCGCTGTCCCCAGATGGGCACCAACAAGTTCGCCAGCCAGCAGGGAATGACGGCGTACGGGACACGGCGACACCTGTACGACCCCAAACTGGGCACGGACCAGCCCCTGGACCAGGCCACCATCAGCCTCCAGATGGGCACCAACAAAGGCGCCAGCCAGGTGGGGACACGGGGACACGGGGACATGGGGGCACAGAGAAACTGCCACCCCTAGGGGACACAGGGATGCTGCCAGCCCAGAGGGGACACAGGGACGTGGGAAGGGACGGCACCAGGGGACTCGGATGTCCTGGATGAGGGGGACAAAGAGACTTTGGGGACAAACAAACGGGAGGCACCCCTCAGGGGTGGCCGTGACCCCTCGGGGATGGCCGTGACCCCACGGCCACCCCCCCAAGCCACGTCCCGGTGTCCAGGCGGGGATGACGGCGCCGGGGACCAAGCGTCAGATCTTCGAGCCGGCGCTGGGCATGGAGCACTGCGACACCATGACCATCGGGCTGCAGATGGGCAGCAACAAGGGCGCGTCCCAGCAGGGCATGACGGTCTACGGGCTCCCGCGCCAGGTCTACGACCCCAAATACTGCGGGGGCCCCGAGCTGCTGGGCCACGACGGCTACGACGGCCACCTCTACAACTCCCAGTAGCCGCCGGCCTCCCCCCGCGGCCGCTTGCACCCCGACACCGCTCGTCACCGGCCTCACCGCGCCCCGCCGAGCCGGCACCGGGGCCGGCACCGGGGCTGGACCGGCGCCGGGGGGGAACCGGCACCGGGAGCAGCACCGGGGCCGCAGCTTGGGATTGGTCCTGGGGGGGATCAGCCCCTGGGATCGGCCCCGGGTTGGGGACAGTGCTGGGATTGTCCCCAAGGTGGGGACAGTGCTGGGATTGGCCCCGGGATTGTCCCCAGGGGTAGGGACAGTGCTGGGATTGTCCCCAAGGTGGGGACAGTGCTGGGATTGGCCCCGGGATTGTCCCCAGGGGTAGGGACAGTGCTGGGATTGTCCCCAAGGTGGGGACAGTGCTGGGATTGGCCCCGGGATTGTCCCCAGGGGTAGGGACAGTGCTGGGATTGTCCCCAAGGTGGGGACAGTGCTGGGATTGGCCCCGGGATTGTCCCCATGGTGGGGACAGTGCTGGGACAGCCCCAGGATCGGCCCCGGGGGGTTCGGCCCCTGCCACGTGTGAAGCCACCGAGGCACAATAAAAGCCACACGCAAAGGTGACACCGCTGTGGAAGCGTGTGAGGGGACACTGTGGGACAGAGGGACAAAAAAGGGACAAAAAGAGACAAAAGGCAAATCAGACCCGGCAGGGACCAACGACACCAGCTCGGGGGGTTTATTGTGGGGCAGCTCTCCCAAAACGTGTCACACCTGTCCCAATGTCCCCACGTCCCCTTGGGGACAAGGACAAGTCTCACATCCTGGGGGGGCACACGTCACCCCCACACCGGGTCCTGGGGGTGTCAGCGGGCCCTGGGGGTGGTGTCACCCCCGGGGGTGGCCTGGGGACAGCAGTGTCCCCTGCCCGGTGTCACTGGTTGGCGGCCTCGCAGGCGTCGATCCAGTCGCTGTAAACGTCCACGGGCTCCGACAGGTCTGGGGGCGCCGTTAAGGCTCCAACACGGACTGGGGGGGGTCCGGGGGGGTCCCGGGGGGTCCCGGGGGGATCCCGGTGGCTCCCGGGGGTTCATGGGGGGGTCCCGGTAAGGATACAGGTGATGGGGGTCTGGAACTCCTCCAGGCACACGGTGCACGAGATCACGCCGGTGTTGCGGGCGCGGTCCCTGCGGGGGTACGGGAGGGTTGTGATCGCCTCGGGTTCGGTCCCGACCCCTCCCCGGTGTCCCCGTGTCCCCCCCCGGGGCCGTGACTCCGCTCCTCGGTACCGCCGCCCCGTGTCTCCGCCCATGTCCCCGCTCTCCGCTTCTACCCCGACTCCTCCGCCGCCCTTTCCCCGCTGTGGGCCATCCCCGTGCCCCGTCCCCGGTGTCCCCCCGGTGTCCCCCCGGTGTTCCCTGCTCACATCTTGACGTCGCAGGATTTCTCGTGGTTACAGAAGGGACACGTGAACTGCGTCTCCAGCGTCCCTGTCATCTTCTTCTTGGGCGGCGGCTTACGCTTCGACTTGCGGCGGCCCATGGCGGCCGCACCGGAACCGAGAACCGGGAACGGCCTCGGGAACGGCAACGACACCGGGATCGGCCCCGGGAGCCGCCTCGGAGCGGCCCCGACCCGCTGCGGGACGTGCCGGGGGCGGCTCGACCCCTCCGGGGCGTGCCGGGACCCCTCCGGGACCCTCCCGGTTGCCCCCGGTTTTCCCCGGTTCCTCACGCCGCGCTCCCGCCGCGTTCCCGGAAGTGCCGCCCCTCCGCTCTCAGCCAATCAGCAGCGGGAACAGCGCACTCTGTCCCACGTGACTCGCGCGTTGCCCCGCCCTCTGGATTGACGTGCAGCTCCAGCCAATCAGCACCGCGGTGGGCGTGACCTCCCCGCTCAGGCTCCGCCCCCCCGCGCCGTTTTGGGGCGAATCGCGGCGCTTTTGGGTCCGGCAATGGTGGCGGCGCCGTTCAAAGGGTTTATTGGGGGTCATTCGTCATGGGGGCAACCCAGGCGGGCGTCAGTGTCCCCCCAGGCCAGGGGTCAGTGTCTTCAGTGTCCCCCAGGTCACGGGGGTCCCCCAGGTCAGGGGTCATGGGGGTCTCCCCACGGTCATTGGTCAGTGTTTGATCCCCGGTGTCCCACAAAGGGTCAGAGATCGCGGAGTGTCCCCAAAACCAGTGGTCCCAGTGTCCCGATTGTCCCCAGCGTCTCCTGGGGGGATTCAGAGGGCTCCCAGTGTCCCCAAGTGTCCCCAGTACCCCCGGGGAAGGGCTCCCAGTGCCCCCAGTGTCCCCCAGTGTTGGGGTCCCAGTGTCCCCGCCGTCCCCGGGGGTCAGAGGTGGCGGGGGGGGCAGCGTCACGCGGTGCAGGACGCGCCCGGTGGCCTCCAGGAAGGTGACAGTGACAGCGCTGGGCTCCAGGCGCAGGTGGGCGAAGCCGCCGGGGCTGGCGGGGCTCCCGAAAAAGAACCGGAGGGAGCCGGGGGGGACGGAGCCCTCGTGGGGCCGCGAATCCTCCATGAAATTCCCGGCGCCGCTCAGGACGTAGCCCACGCCCCCCTCCTCCAGGTACTGCGGGGAAAAGGGGGGGCTCAGCGGGGAACACACCCGGGGGTCGCCCCCGGAGCACCCCCAGACCGGCTTTAGGGGGTCCCGGCTTCAGGCGCACCCTGAGGACACCGTGGTGCCCCCGCGCCTTGGGGCAGAGTTTTGCGGGACAGAGTTCTGGGGCCGTTCCCCGCACACCTGAGCACCCCTCACCTGCAGGTTGTGGTCGTGGCCGCACAGGTAGGCCGTGACGCGGTGGCGCCGCAGCAGCGGCCGCAGCAGCCGCAGCAGGCACGGCGTGGGGCCGTGCTTGGCCACCGACCACACCGGGTAGTGACCGGCCACCAGCACGAAGCTGTCGCCGGCCGCTGCCTCCAGCTGCGCCCGCAGCCAGGCCAGGTGAGCCCCGGCCGCCGCCGCGTCCCGGGGCCCCGCGGGGACGTCCCCGAGGCCGAAATCGTCGGTGTGGCCGCAGAGCAGCACCGTGTCCAGCACCAGCAGCCGCGCTGAGGCGTTGGAGCCGGGCACGTGCAGCCGCAGGCTGTAGTAGGGGTGCGGGAAGTGCCTGCGGGGACACGGCAGGGACACTCGGGGACACGGCGGGGATGGGCGGGGACGGGTTTGGGGACAGCCCGGGGACACCGGGACACGCAGGGACACTGTGGGGATGCACTGAGGGGGCTTGGGGACACTCTGGGGACACCCTGAGGGCGTCTGGGGACAGTCTGGGGGGCTTAGGGACAGCCCGGGGACACCAGGACATGCAGGGACACTGTGAGGATGCACTGAGGGGGCTTGGGGACAGCCTGGGGACACCCTGGGGGGCTCAGGGACAGCCTGGGGACACCCTGGGGGCTCGGGGACAGCCTGGGGACACCCCAGCACGAGGCACAGGGGGTAGGAGGGGTGGGGGAAGCGCCTGCGGGACGCAAAGGCGTTTGGGGACATCGTAAGGACATGCGGGGACATGCCGAGAGGGGGTGGGGACACCCCGCAGGGACTTAGAGACGGGCTGGGGACACCCCGAGGGGACTTGGAGACACCGTGGGGACACCCCAGCACCAGGCACAGGCTGCAGGAGCAGGGGCAGTGGCTCTGGGGACACTCGGGGACACCTGGGGACGCCTGGGGACGCTCGGGGGCCCTACCAGCGTGGCGAGTGGTGGCTGTAGCGCAGCTGCGCGGTGACATTGCCCGCGTGGTCGTGGTTCCCGGCCATCACGTACCAGGGGACACCGCGGAGCCCCGGGGACACGAACACCCGCTCGAAGGTGTCCTGGGGGGGGACACGGGGGGAACATCGGGATCGGGAGACATCGGGACTGGGGGGCAGTGGGGACACGAGGAATTGTCCCCGAGGTTTGGGGGTTACCTGGAAGCGCGGGTCCCACTCATCCCGCACCCCCGAGTAGTAGAAGTTGTCGCCGAGGGCCAGCACGAAGTCGCCGCCCATCTCGGTGGCCGCCTGGCCCATGGCGGCGGCCGTGGCCACCTCGCGCGGGGTCACGAAGGGGGGCTCGGGGAGCCCCCCCCAGTCCCCCAGCGCCAGGAAGGTGAGAGCCCCCCCGTGCCCCCCCCCGCGTGTCACCGCTGTCACCAGGGTCAGCCACAGCAGCGCCAGCATCTGGGGGGGGGGACACGGGGGTGTCACACCGGGTGTCACCCACCCCCCACCGTGGCGGGCTGGGGAGGGGTCCCTGCCCCCCCCCCCAAGGGGGGTGTCCCAGGTGGCCGGGGGGGTCCCGCTCCTCCCCCCGGGGTCACTCACCGTCCCCGCGCTGTCCCCTCGTGTCCCCCCCCCCGCTCCGGCCCCTCCGGCCCTTTATGGCCCCAAAAGGGGAAGCGGGGTCGCCTCCCCCCGCCCCCCCCGGCCCCGCTGTCACCTGACCTCGAGGGGACACTGGGAGCGCGGGGGGAGGGCACTGGGAGCACTGGGAGCAAGGGGAAGGCCGGTACTGGGAGCACTGGGAGAGGGGGGGCCGGGCTGCTGGGAGCACTGGGAATACTGGGAGCGGGGGGGGCGGGCTACTGGGAGCACTGGGAGGGGGTTAGGCGGGCAACTGGACAAACTGGGAAATGGGAATCATCTGGAAATCCCCCAAATTCCCCAAATCCGCTCGAGCCACGGGATTAAGGGATAGGGACACGCCCCCGGGGGGGGCGGGAGTGACCCCCCCCAAATCCCCCCAGACCCCCAAAATCTCTCCCGAACCCCCTGAGGCCCCATAAATCCCCCCCGCAAATCCCTCCCCGAGCCCGTAAGTACCCCCAATATCCACACTGCGCCCCACAAATCCCTCCCAAATCCCCCCTCCGCCCCCATAAATCACCCCCAGACCACCCAACCCCCCCCCCCCCCCAGATCCCCCCCCCCCATTTTGGGGACCCCCCAATTCCCGGTCCCCGGCCGGGCCAGGCGCACTCAGCGGGTAACGACACTTTTATTTCCATTTTTTTGTCCTTTTCCGCCCCTTTTTTTCCGCGGTTTTTTTTCCTCATCCCGCGATTTTGGGGGGGGGGGGAAGGGGGGGGAGTGGAGTGGGGGGGGAGGGGCCGACCCACCCCCTGGAAAATGACGTCACTACCACGTGCAAGGGGTGGGGGGTGAGGGGCGACCTGGGGGGGGTCCCCAAAATGTGCAACGCTGGTGTGGGGGGGGTCCCGAGAGCGACCCCCCCCCAGCATCGCCCCCCCCCTCCCCCAGGGTTTTATTTTGGGGCGGGGGGACCCAAAATTGGGGTACCCAGGGATGGGTGAGGGGTCGCATTGGCCGGGGATGGGGGGGGGGGGCTCATTGCTGGTGGGGAGGGGTCCCCAAATGTTGGGGGTCCCATTGCTGGTGGGGGGCCCCAATGGGGGCCCCGAAATGGGGGGAGCCCAAAAATTGGGGGGGGTGTGGGGGGGGTGTTGTTTCACGTGGGGGGGGGGGGGACCCAAAAATCCGGGGGGAGGGGTCACAAAGGGGGGGGGTGCCCAAAAGGGGGGGCCCGAATGATTGTCCCCATTTTGGGGGGGGGGGTCTCGGAGGGGGGGGAAGGCACGCGGGGGGGTCTAAGGCAAATGCGATTTTGGTCCATCTGACCCCAAAATCCGGGGAGGGAGGGGCTGAGCCCCCCCAACATCACCCCCGGGGGGGGAGGGGGGGCCCGTCCCGTCCCCCCCCCACACCGAAATCAGCCGAAGGTGCAGAAAACCCCAAAACGAGCGAAGCGCCCCCAGATTTGCGCCCCCGCCCCCCCCGGCTGACCCCCCCCCTCCCGTTCCCGGTGGTGGGAATTGGAGCCCCCGTGACCCCCCCCCAGAACGCGAATTCGGAGCGAAATTACCCAAAACCGATTAAAAAAACCATAAAAATTGTGGGGAGGGGGGGAGCCCCCGATGGGTAAAATCAGGGAAAATTGGGGGTTTTCCCCCAAAAAAGCACTTGGAGAGCAGGGAGGGGGAGAGACCCGAAAAGGGGGGGTTTGACCCCAAAATGGGAGGCTGGACCCCGAGGGGGGGGATTTGACCCTGGGGGGGGGGGAAGAGCAAAACGGGGGGGTTTGACCCCAAAAAGGGCGATAGGAGCGAAACTCGGGGGGGGGGGGAACCCCAAAATGGGGAGGGGAGATCCCCAAATGGGGGGGTCTGACCCAAAAACGGGGGGGGGGAATGGGGTTTGACCCCAAGCAGGGGGGGTTTGACCCCAAAACGCGGGAGTTTGACCCCGGGGGGGGGGGGGGGGGGCGGGGAGGGGGGTAATTGCACTTAATTAAAAAAATGAGCTGAAGGATGGGGTGGGGGGGTAAAAACGGGGGGGGGGGACCCCAAAGCCTGGGGAGGTCGGGGGGTGTCTCGGGGGGGGGTCGGGGTGTGGTGGCCCCCGCTGCCCCCCCGCTCGCTGGCCTGCAGCGAGGGGGGCCCCCCCCGGCCCGCGCGTGTGCTGGTGCTGGTGATGGGGGGGGCACACGCGTGTGCGCGGGGGGGGGGCGCGGTTTTGTTTTTTGGGGGGGAGGAGAGGCGTGATTTGGGGGGGGGGGGTTGGTTTTTTAAACGCCCCCCGCCCCCTCCAGCGCCTCAGCTTTGCGCTCCCCCCCCCCCGTTTCCCTCCGGGGTGACCCTGTGTGTGCCGGGGGGGCGCGGGGGGGGTGGGTTTTTTGGGGAGGGGGGGACACATCAGAGAGGCCGAACCCTCATCCACGTCGTGGGGGTGGGGTCGGGGCCCCCCCGGGGGCGGACGGCGGCGAGAATGGGGCGGGGGGGGCCGGGGGTTTTATTTTTTTGGAGGGGGGGGGTGTGGGGAGAAAGGGGGGGGGGCCTGCGGATTTTTTTTTTTTTTTTTTTTTTTTGCGTTGGGGTTTTTTTGTCTTTTTTTTTTTTTTTTTTTTTTTTTTTTTTCCTTTTTTTTTTTTTTTTTTCCTCCTTTCCTCCGTGGTATTTTTGTGGGGTTTTTGTTGTGTTTTTTTGTTTTGTTTTTCGGGATTTTCTCCTTTTTCCGGGCGGTTTTCTCCTCGTCCGGGGGGGGCAGCGTCAGAGGAACCAGGACTGGGGGGAGATGGGGGTCAGCGGAGGGGGGCACAGACACAGACCCCCCCCCACCCCAACCCCCCGTGACCCCTCCAGGACATCGAACCCCCCTGGGCTGGGGGTCCCGGGGTGGGGAGGGGCGGAACCCCCATGTTTGAGGGTCCCCGACCCCCCCGGAAAATGTTGAGACCTCTCCTTTGAACTTGTGGGGGGACAAACCCCAGACTGTCGTGACCCCCCAGAAGGACTTGGGGACCCCCCTGTGCTCGGGGGTCTCTGCAGTGGGGGGGATGAAAACCCCCAGGACCCCCCAGGATGGGTGGGGGGGTCCCCAAGGTCCCCTGGGCCCCCCCCGAGGGGCTGAGCCCCCCCCAGCCCGGGGGTCCCCAGGCCTCAAGGCGGGCACATGGCCGGGGGGGGGGGGACATGGGGGGGGCACAACCCCCTCCCCTGGCTTGGCCCCGCCCCCCACCAGAGCCCCCCGCCATTGGCTGCGGCGGCGCCGCACCACCGCTCTCAGCCAATGGGATTGCTCCGTGCCGCCGCAGCGCCCGCAGCCTGCCAAGGCCCTGCCGGTGCCAGCCAATCAAGGCTGGCTCCGCCCCCTCCTGCCTGACGGTGCCAACCAACCAGGCTCGGCTCTGCCTGGCCCTCCGAGAGCCCCCATTGGCTGCCAGCCCTGCCTCCCCCCCCCCCCCCCCCGTGTTCTATTGGCTCCCGGCCCCGCCGCGGTCCCGCGCCGGCGCCAGCCAATCAGCGCTCGGCGCCACAGGGCAGGCAGCCAATCGGGCGTCGTGCCACGGCGTCGGGGGGGCCAATGGCGACCCCGCTGGGGTGGCTTGGCCACGCCCCTCTTTGTCCCCGCAGTGATGTCACCGCAGGGGCGCGGCCGGGGGGGGCACCCAGGTGTGTTTGGGGGGGGCTCAGGTGTGCAAGGGGGGGCTCAGGGGTCGAAGGAGGTGACCCAAATCTCTGGGAGGAGGGACAGGTGTGCAGGGGTGTCTCAGGTGTGCAGGGGGGCACCCAGGGGTCCAACACGGACACCCAGGTGTGCCGGGTGGCTGGGGGGGGTCTCAGGTGTCTGGGGGTGTCTCAGGTGTGTCCCCCCAGGTGTCCAAGGGGACGATTCGGGTGTCCACTGAGGAACCCAAGTCTGTGTGGGGAGACCCCAGGTGTGCAGGGGAGGGTCCCAGGTGTCCGGGGGGGGTCCCAGGTGTGGCGGGAGGTGGGGGGGCCGTACCTGCTGCTGGGGGAGGGTCAGAAAGTTGCCGTCGCGGGGTCCGAGGCCGACAAGGCGGGGGGCAGCGGCGGCGCCTGACGCTGCGAATGCTGCGGGGAGAGCGGGCTCAGCCCGGCACCGCCCCGCGGGGACACGCGGGGGTGCCACACGACCCCTCCCCCGCAGGTGTGCGGAGCCCGGGCAGGTGTGAGAGCCCCCCCACCGTGCTCCACCGCACCCGTGTGAGACCCCCGTGACGGGCGCGCGGCGGCGAGTCCCCCTGTGGGACCCCCCCACTCCCCACCGGGTACTTACCTGCGGGGACCCCAAACCCTCCCAGGTGTCCCCCCCCCGCCCCGAGGATGGAGCAGGAAGGAGCATCCAGGTGTTGTCCCCTGCCCTCAGGGGGACGCGGGTGGGTCCGGGTCCAGGATCCCCCCCCTCCCGCCCCGCACCTCCCCCCGCAGAGAAAATGGGGTAAAAAGGAGGGGAAATGGCGAAGGAACCGGGCTGGAATGGGCGGAGGGATGAGGCGCCGGGCTGGTGACAGCGATGACGATGCAGGTGATGATGCACGGGCAGCCGGGCCGGGCGGGGGCACCTGTCACCTGGGGCACCCCCGTCACCTGCTGCCCCCTGGCTCCTGTCACCTCACCCTCTGGGCAGCCCTTGTCACCTGGGGAACACCTGGGGAACACCTGGGGAACACCTGGCGAACCCCGTGTCTCCTGTCCTGGGGGCACATCAGGGACCCCCTGTGCGCCCCTGTCACCTGCGCCACTCTGTCACCTGTCCCGGGGCACCTTGGGGTCCTCCCCAGGCAGCCCCTGTCACCTGCTGCCCCCTCGCTCCTGTCACCTGCCCCAGGGGCACCCTGAGACCACCTGGGTCACAGGTGTCACCCAGTGCTGGGTCACCCCGGGGTGGCTGCTGGCACCAGCCCTGGGGTCCCCAGGTGGCACCTGCACCCCACCACTGTGAACCCCACACCTGGGCACCTGCACCCCTCACCTGGGTGTGCCCGCAGCTGCGCACCTGCACCCCACACCTGGGCACCTGCACCCCACACCTGGGTGTGCCCACAGCTGCGCACCTGCACCCCACCGCTCTGCACCCCACACCTGGGCACCTGCACCCCTCTGCTGCGCCCCCCTGCACCCCACGGACGCACCCCACATCTGGGCACCCCTGCACCTGCCTGCACCCCTCTCTGCACCCCACACCTGCGCCCCCCTGCCGGGCCCCCCTGCCCCCCGCCCCCCACGGCCAGGGCCCGGCTGCGGGCGCAGTGGGTGCCGTGGGGTGCCGTGGGGTGCCGTGGGGCGCGGTGGGGTGCAGGGGGGCACTTACGGGGTGCGGCGGGGGCTCCGCCCGGGGGGCCGCTGGGGGCTTTGGGCTCCGGCGGGGGCAGGGGCAGGGGTCGGGCCAGGGGGGCCCCCGCAGCCCCCCCGGCCCGGCCCTGCGCCCCGCACGGCTGCAACGAGAACACGGTGACGGGCACCCGGGACCCCCGGGACCCCCGGGGCTGGGCGGGGCGGGGGGGCAGCGGCGCGTGGCGGGAGGGAGGGGCCGGTTCGGGGAGCCCCTCGCACCTGGCACAGGTGCGCCTGGGGGGTGGTCCCCAGGTTGGGGGGTGGGAGGTCCTACGTGGGGATCCCCCAGGTGGGAGGTCCTCGGTGGGGGTTCCCCAAGTGTGGGGTCCCCAGGCGGGACGTCTCCGTCACGTTGGGGGTCCCCAGGTCGGATTTTGGGGGGGGGGTCCCCGTCACCCCCAGCCGGCCCTGCCGCAGCCAGCGCGGCCACCTGGGCTCATTTGCATACAGACCCCGCCCCTTGTGCTTCATTTGCATACGGACACCGCCCTCCGGCCTTATTTGCATAGCGCGCATCTATTGGCCCTCCGGCGGCTCCTCATTTGCATACGCGCCCCCACCTCACCCTCATTTGCATCCGGGGAGCGGCCCCGCCTCCTGCGCCTCGTTCTGAGCCAGGCCCCGCCCCCGGGGCTCTCCCCGACGGGGCGTCCCGGTGTCCCCGCGTGTCCCCGCGACCCCCGGGCCTTCCCCGCGACCCCCGGGCCGCCCCCGCGCCCGTCCCCGCCGCACCTGGGGGCCCTGGGCGGCGCCGTCGGCGCAGACGAACTGCACGAAGTCCTTGAGCGAGTCCTGCCCGTGGTGGTAGCGGATGGTGGGGTGGGCGAAGTAGGGGCTCGACTGGGGCAGGAGGGACCCCGACGGGAAGTGCAGCGCCGAGGCCGTGGCCCGCGGGCTGCCTGCAGGGACCCTCAGCGCCAGCGCCGGCGGCCACGGGACCCCGGCGGCCACGGGGACCCCTCCCCTGGGGCCGGCCCGACCCCCGCCCGCCCCGCCCGCCCGCGCCCCGGGGACATCCCCCCCCTTCCCCGCCCGGGGTCACCCAGCTGCCCCCCGGGGCCACCCCGAGCAGGGGGCACGGGGCGGGGCGGGGGCCCGGGGGAAGGAGGTCCGGGGGTGTGGGGTCTCACCGGGGCGGACGCCGGCCAGGACGGGCAGGGGGTGGTGGCCGAAGGCCATGCGGGGCGCGGCCCCGTGCCCCGACAGGGCGCTGCAGAAATCCAACTTCCCCGACTTCTTCAGCGCCGCCGGGCCTGGGGGGGCCAGGGGGTCGGGGGGGGGCAGCCGGACCCCAGCACCCCCACGCACCCCCCACCCCCCGACTTGTCCCCGTGTGCCCCCAGACCCTCCGGCACTGAGCGGCCCCCCCGGCGCCTCCCCCCGCGCCCCGCAGAGCCTCCCCGTTACCCCGTCCGCGGTGTCCCCCTGGCAATGCCCCTCCCAACGTCCCCTCGTCCCCCGCCTGCGGCCACACCTGTCCCCAGGAGCCCTGTCCGTGTCCCGCCCCCGTGTCCCCCCCCGTGTCCCCAAAGCCCCCCCGTGTCTCACCCACCGGTGTCAACGTCTCCCCCCCAGGGCCCCTGGCTGCTGCCGGGGGCTGGGGACCGCCCCGGCCCGGGGTAGAAGACGTCGTCCCCGGGACCCTCCAGGTCCCCCTCGTCCAGCGCCTTGGGGCGCTTCGGGCCGCTGTGGGGACAGGGGTGTCACCTCCGGGGTCAGGGGTGTCACCCCACAAAGAGTCCGGGAGAGCCCAGGGGTCCCAACAGGAGCCCACAGGGGTCAAGGGGGGAGCCTTGGGGGGTCCCAGGTGCTCACGGGATGCAAAGGGGAGCCCCCAAATCCCAGGGGTTCGGGAGTTCTGGGGGTCCCGGGGAGTTGAGAAGGAATGCCCCAAAATGGGGGGGGGGGGGCTGGGTGGGTGGTAAACCCCCAAATGGGGGCCCAGGCAGGGTCTTTGGGGGTGTCCAAGGGGCTTATGGGGGGCAAGGAAGAACAAGGGCTTGGGGTGGTGCCGGGAAGTTGGGAGGGGAACACCCCCAAGCTGGTGGATCGGGGAGCACCCCCCAAATGGGGGTCCGGGGGTGGCAGGGGGTTGGGGGTGCCGGTACCTGGCGGTGGGGGGCCCCAGGGGCCGGCGGCCGAGGGCGACGGGGCTGATGTTGTAGTAGCCCCCCGGGCTCTCCAGGTCGGCCAGCGAGAAGTTGGGGCCCGACGCCGTGGCCACGGGGGCTGGGGGGACACAGGGGACACGTGGGGGACTCGCGCAGGGCCACCCCCACCGCTCCTGTGTCCCCCTGTCCCCCCGCGCCACCCCAAGCTTTGTCACCTCCCCGTGTCCCCCCCAGCCGTGTCCCCACTTACTCTGGGACACTCTCACCAGCTCCGTCACGTTCCAGACCCCCGACGTCACGAAGCAGTCCTGGAAGGTCAGGTGCCCTGGGGACACGGGGACATCGGGGGTCACTTGGGGGATGTCGGGGCTGGCTGGACACGGGGGGGACACGGGGACACTGGCGGGGGTCAAGGGTGGAACTCCTTGGGGACACAGCAGGGGGACACTGAGGACAGGAAAGACACTAAGGACACTTGGGGACACTGCAGGGGGACTCTGAGGACACAGGAGGGACACGGGGGGACACCTGGGGATGCTGCAGGGGGGCTCTGAGGGGACACTGGGGACAGGGGGCACTGCGGGGGGGACACTCACCGTTGGGCAGTGGTTTGATGTCCGCGTCCCCCTGGGGGTTCGAGCTGTCCGATTGTCCGGAATCTGGAGGGGAGGGGGTGGGGTGCGAACGAAGGGGGTCAGGCGCGGACACGGGGGTGTCCCCCGCGCCACCAACGTGTCCCCCCCGACCCCGGGGACCCCGCGATGCCCCGGGGGAGGGGCGGGCCCGCCGCCGGTGCCGGCGCTGAAGGGCCCCTTGTTCCCGCGGGGTCGTTCGAGGTGAGCGCCCGCCGGGACCTCGCCAGCGCCTGCAGCCCCCCCGGGGGGGGCCCCGCCGGCCGGGCCCCCCCAGCGCGAGCCCGGGCAGCACCCAGGTGTGGGGGTGTCCCCTCCCCGCACCCCCGAGGGGACCCGCGTGGCCGCGCACCCCTCGGCCAGGTGATGGGGGGGGCGCGCTCAGGCGGCGCTGGGGGCCGGGGGGGGGTCGGGGCTGGCAGGGGGCCGGGCCGGGGGGGGGCCGGGGGCCGCCGTGGGGCCGGGCCGGGGGCCAGGAATGCGCTGGCCCCCCGCCAACGGGCAGCGCCAACAAAGCGCCCATTGTCTGTGCGGAGCGGGGGGGGCACCCGGACGCCTGGGTTTCCCCCCCCCCCCCCCCCCCACACCCCGGTCCTGCCCGCCTGGGTCCCCCCCCCCGCACCTGGGAACCCCCCCGGGACCCCCATCCCGTGGGAATGGGGATCCCACCCCAAGTCGGGACTGGGGGTCCCCCAATGCCCCCGGGGGGGGTCGCAGGGTTCTCAGTGTGTCCCCCCCACCAGGAAGGGACTAAGCTGTCCCGGAGGGGAAGGGCAGGGGGACAGCCCCCCCCCCCCAATCCCCGTCCCGGTGGTGACCCCGCCGTGTCACCCCGCGGGGGGGTCAGGGGTCAGTGGGGCACGCGCGGGGTCGCGACCTCGCCCGGGGCGGGGGTTGGGGGGGGCTCGGGGCGCGCGTGGCGGGCGCGTGCCGGCCCCCCCCGGCCCCCCCTCCACCACCCACCCCCACAGCGGATCCTCCCCCAGACCCCCCCAGACCCACCGGGGACATCTCTGCCCCCTGTCCTGCCTCACGCCCCCTGCCCCAGAGCCCCCCCAGCCCCAGCGAGTCTCCCCAGCCCGCGGTGGGGGGGGGCAGGTGCTGCTGGGCAGCTGCGCCCCCCTCCCCCGCCGGGTGTCCCCCCCCTTGCACCTGCGTCCCCTACGCCGCGGGGGGGGTCCCCAGCACCTGGGCAGCTCCCGCAGCCCACCTGGAGCCCCCCGGGCCCCCCCAGAGACCCCCACACTGCACCCCGACCCCCCTAGACCTGCCTGCAGCCCCCTCCTTACCCTGTCCCCGTGCCGCCCCCCCGGGCTCTACGGCCACGTCAGACCCCCCCAGAGTGAACCTGGACCCCCCCCGTGGGGACGGGGACCCTGATGTCCCCACGTGTCCCCCCAGGGCACACGCGTGTGCAAGGGGCAGCTCGGGGGGGGTTGGGGTGGCTTGGGGGGGCCGTGACGGCAGCGGGGGATGTGACACACCTCGGCATGGGGGTCCCGGCGCCGGGGCCGGGGGGGTCCCCACAGCGCCGGGGTCCCGGCGCGGGGCCGCGGTGCCGCAGAGCGTTTCGGGTGCCAACAAGCGCCGCCATCTTACGCGCGAGGGGGGGTTGGCACCGAGCCCCCCCCGGCCCGCGGCAGCCAAAGGGCCCCCGGCGTGGGGAGGGGGCGGGGGGCGCGGGGGGCGCTGCCGGGGGGGGGCCGGGGCTGCTGGCGGGGCCTCGTGCCGCGCACGGGGGCACGGTGCCAACCGGGGCCATTTTGGCAGCGCCGGGTGGGAGCCGCGTTTGGGGGATTGGAGCCCCGGCAGCTGGGCCCGGGGGGGGGAACTGGGGGGCGCGGGGGGGCCCGGGGAGGCCCGGGGGTGCGGCGGGTCTGGTGTGCAGGCATGGAGGGGGATTTGGGGAGGGGGCAGGATACGCACCCCCAAACGGCTCCTTCGCCCCCAGCGCCCGGGAAGGAGCGAGGCGCCCAGGAGTGATCCAAAACCCCTCGATCCAGCTCCAAAATTCCCCCTCAGCACAGCCAGAACGACAGGCAGGGACGAGGGGCTGGGCTGGGGTCCCCCCAAAAGACACACACACACACGGGGGGTGTCCCCCCCACGCGCACACGCGTGGCCCCCACCTCGGCAGCGTTTGCACGCGCGTGTGACCCCCCCCAGCCCCGTGCGCGGCACCGGGACCCCCCGGGCACGAGGGGCGCGGGCGCTTTGCACGCCCCTGGCACAGATCGGTGCCCGGCACGGCTCCCGCGCCCATCCCGGTGCCAACCCCGGCGCCGTGCCGGTGCCCACCCTGGCACGCGGGCTTGGCACGCGGCGCCGGGCGCGCGGCGCGTGCGTTGGCACTCGGCGCGGCTTTGTGCGAGCGAGGCCGGCCGGGGACGCCCCAGGTGGGGCCAGGGGTCCCGGGGAGGGGCTCCGGGTGGCCGTGTAGACCCCCCCGGTGAGGCACCGGGGTATCTTTCGGGGACGGGCACCGTCCCCAAAGCCGCGGCTCGGGGGGCTCGGCGCCATCCCCGCGGCGGCCGCACTCACCTGGCGTGTGGACGAAATAAGCCAGGTACAGGTCAAGCTCCTTGATGGTGACGCCGATGTGGTGGGGCTGCACGCAGAGGCCGGGGCTGGCGCACTGGGGCGCCTTGGCCAGGCGCTCGCCGTCGGTGCTCTCCAGCGGGACGCCCTTGAAGAGGATGACCATCACCAGGTCCAGGCGCCACACCTTGTCGGCCTGGCGCAGGCAGTCGATGCGGCGGATCTTTCCCTTCTGGTCGGGGTTGGAGAGCACGCAGCACGGCGCCTTCTTGCCGGTGACGGACAGCACGAAGTCCTCGCGGCACTCGGGCCGGATGTCCTTGCGCAGCTTGGCCAGGAGGCGCGAGGCCCATTTCTGCTTGACCTCCGGCTTCTCGCCCAGCAGCTCGTCCTTGACGGCGCGCTCCTCCTCCTTGGACATCCGCTTCTCGTGCTTCTTGAAGTACTTGCGCTTGCGGGCCTGGAGGTTGAACCAGGTGTAGGAGAAGGCCCGGACGTGGGGCAGCAGCGCCTCGATGAAGGGGTGGAACTCATCCTGCACGGGAGGGAACAGGCACGGGCTGGGGCGGCGGCCGGACCCACGCGGGGACCGTCCCCGTCCCCATCCCCTGGGGAGCAGAGCTGTGGGATCTGGCCCCACGGGGGGCTCCAAGGGGGACCCCGGCAGTCCCAGCCCCACGGGGGATCCCGGCAGTCCCATCCCTGTGGGCATGAGCCGCGTTCCCGGTGCCCAAGTGGCTCCCGGGAGCAAGAGGCGGGTCCCGGTCCTGTGGGGCTCCCGTGTGGCCGAGACGGGGACGGTTGAGCCTGTCCCAGTCCCGTCCCCGTCCCCGGTGTCCTCGGTAGTGGCACAGCCCGGTCCCCGGAGCCACCAAAGCCCCGTTCCCGGTGTCACCGCATCCTTATCCCCAGTGTCACCACAGCCCCGTCCCCGGTGCCAGCACAGCCTCATCCCTGGTGCCACCACAGCCCTGTCTCAGGGACTGCCACAGCCCGGTCCTCGTGTCACCACAGCCCCGTCCGGCTCCCGGTGACATTCCCGCTGCCGTAGGGGCTCGGCCGCCCCGGTCCCCACCCCTGCGCCGGTCCCTGCTCCCAACCCCAGCCCCGGTGCCGCCGATCTCCGTCCCCGGCAGTCCCCGGTGCCACCTCCGTCCCCTGTCACCACCGCCAGCGCCTCCGCTCCCCATCGCTTCTCCCCGCTCGCCGCTCCCTGGCCGCTGTCGCAGTCCCCGGTGCCACCGGTGCCTGTCCCCGGTACCCGGCCCGGCCCCGCCGCTCCCGGCCCGGCCCGGCCCGTCCCGTCCGTACCATCGCGGCGGCTCATCCCGGCCGTAGGCAGCTGCCAGTCGGGCCCCGGCGGGGCAGAACCGGGGGCGACAGACGGGGACGGGGGGGCGCAAACGGAGTGGGGGAGAAGGGGTTAACGGGGACTACAGGAAGGGGGGGCCGGGTCCGGGGGTGCGGACCCTGCTGGGGGACCGCTCAGCTATCGGGGACCCCGGTTACCGCGGGATGGAGGAGCGGGGGTCCCGGCTGGCGGGACAGAGTAGCTGCCGGGGGGTCCCGGTTACCGGGCGATGAGGAGATCCCGGTTCGGGGGGTCCCTACCGGAGGGGGACCCCGGTGCGGGGGCGGCTGTGGGGGTGTCGCTGCCGGTGTGTGTGTGTGTATGTGTGTGTGTGTGTGGGCAGGGGGTCCCGGTATTTTGGGGGGGTGCCGCTGTCGGGGGGTCCCGGAGCCGCCGCCGCCGCGGGCGCGGAGCGCGCGGAGCCACCGCGGCCCCTTTTTGGCACCGGGACCGGCGCGGCCGCGGCCAATGGGAGCGCAGCGCGCGGGGGGAGCGGCCCTCCCATTGGCCGGGACCGCTGGGGGCGTGGCAACGCGGGCGTGGTTTGGCCGAAGGGGGCGTGGCCCGGATGGGGTGGGGGGGGCGAGTGTGCCCCGCGTGTGCCCCGCGCGCGCCCCGCGTGTGCAACGCGCGTGCACCGGGGGAAACCCCGCGGTGGGGGGGGGGGGGCGGGGACCCGGGCGGAAGGGGGGGGCGGGCCGAGCCCCCCGGGTGGGGGGGGTTCGCCAAAACCCCGCGATTCCACCCCAAAAAACCCACTGAGGGAAGCGTGCGGCGGGGGGGGTCCTGTTGCGGCTCCTCGTGCGAAAAAAACCCTCGTGCAAAAACAACCCTCGTGTAAAAAGGGTCGAGCGAGGACGTCTCTGGGGCGGGGGGGGGGTCCCGGGGGTCCCGCTCCCCCCCGTAGCTCCGCCGCCCCCGCCGCCGGCGCGGGAAGGCCCCGGATTTGGCCGCTTGCCCCAGCCCCGTTGCGGCCCCAGCACGGAATGGCCCAAACCCGACGTTTCTGCCCCCAAAATCCCGGACGCGGCACTCGGAGCCAACGCTTTTCCCCCTTCCCACCCCACGCTCCCCCCCCTCCAGTAATTAAATCCCTCTGTGCAAAGGAAAGAAACCAAAATTTGGGCGTTTCGGCAGCGGGCCTGGGCAGCGGCTCCCGCCCAGCCCCAAACCTCGCGGTTTGCAACCCAAAGCCGCAACGGGGAGGTTTTCTTGGGGTGGGGTGGCTGAGGATGGTGGTTGGCATCCCCTGCCCCAGGATCTCTCTGTGCTGGCTGCACAGGACCACAGTGGCCAGGCCCAGCAGGGTGCAGGGAGGGCTTTGGGACACCTGGGACCCCTCCCGGACACCTGGGTGCCCTCTCTGGACACCTGAGTGACCGCCAGGGAGGGCTCGGTGGGAGTCCGGCTGCCTCAGGTGGATGAGGGTCAGCGGCCTGAACACCTCAGTCCCAACCGATGCCTCGGCACAGACAAAGAGCCACCGGCTCCGGTGCCACCGCCCGGACACCCTGTCCCCTCCCCGACGCCTGGGACCCCACCCAAACACCTGGGACCCCTCCCCGCCCCTGCCCAGAGCCGCCACGGAAGGATCCGGAGGCTCAGGCCCAGGAATCCGTGTGGCCGCCGCGGCGGGCGGCCGTGCCGGGGTCCCGGGGCGGGCGCGAGGGTCGGTGCCGAGGCGGGGTCCGGCAGCGGTGCCGCGGTGCCGCGGAGCTGCCATTGGCTGCGCCGGCCCCGCATTGGAGCCGCAGTCTCGGGCGAAGCCACGTCGCCGCGTCCGCAGCTGCGAGCGCCCGGCAAAGCGCCAGCGCGGCGGCAGGGGGGGGCGGCGCCGGATCGGGAGGGAAAAGCCCAGAAAAAACAGAAAAGAGGGAAAAAAAAAAAAAGACAAAAAAAAAAAAAAAAAAAAAAAAAATTGAGAAAATAAAAAAAAATATAGGTGTTGGAAAAAAAAAAAAAAAGGGGGGGAAAAAAAAAAAAACACCCACACAAACCAACCAACCACCCCCCCCCTCCTCAGCTCCCCCCCCCGCCCCGGCAGCGCCCGCCCTCCCGCACCGCTGCCAGCTCCCCCCGGCCCTCGGCTTCGCCGCGAGAGAAAACAGCCCGAAACAGCCGGAATTGCCGCCAAAAATCCCCCCGGCGGCCCCTGACGCCGCTGCCAAGACCCTCCCGTGTGTGGGGAGGGGGGGAGGAGGGCAGCCGAGGGGGGTGGGAGCCAGCGAGGGGTGTCCTGGACCCCCGAGCGGGGCCTGAGGGGGGGCCCACGAGGGACCCCGGTGTCCGGGGGGGACCTTGGCGTCCAGGTGGCCTCAGAGAGAACGTGCCGGATGGTTCTGGCAGGAGACCAGGCAGCCGAGAAGGGGAGACCCGGGCATTTGGGGGGCACCCTGGCATCGGCAGGGCTGCCTGGCATTGGAGGGGGATCGTGGCACTCGGAGGGGGGGGCCCTGGCATTCGAGGGGGGGCGCGGGCGGCGCGGAGGAAGCGCCCGCCTGGCCCTGCCCGCAGCCACGTGGAGCATCCAGGCGTCCGGGCGGCTCGAGGGGAACCCGGGCATCCGCACCGCCCCCCCCCGCTTCCCCGCGCTCCGAGCCGGGACCCCGACATCCGGGCCGCGACGGGGGGGCCGCGGAGGGGTCCCGGGCGGCTCGGCGGAGGGAGCGGAGGCAGCCGCAGGCGGTGCCGCAGAGCGCGGGGCCGATCGATGCGGTTTGGCACCGCGGGCCTTCCCCTGCAGCCCCCGGCCCCGCTCCCTCCCCAGCGCGGACCCCGTGGCCCGGCCCCCCCCCACCGTGGCCCGGTGCCAGCCCGGGCCGGGGGGGCCCCGCGGTGCTGCGGCGTCCAAGAAAGCTTTTTGTGGCCCATCAATAATTCAGGGCCCCCCCGGCCCGGCCGAGGGCTCCTCCATTATTGATGCCGCCAGCGATCGGGGGTGGGGGGGACACGGGGAGGGGGCTCAGCCCAGCAGAGTGACACGGGGGTGCGGCAGCGCCGGGCGTGAGAGGCGAAGCCGCACGCATCCGGGGGTCACGCGCGCCCCGTGTCCCCCCCCAGCGGCGTCCCCCACGCGTGTCACCCGCCACGGCCCGCAGGAGGCGGGGGGGTGGTGGCTCCCCCAGCCCCGATTGCATCAGCCGTGGCGTGGGGGGCACCGGGGCCTCACACGCGCCTGGCACATGCGTGTGTCACGCACCTGAGGCCGTCACACGCGTGTGCCACGTGTGCGCGGCGGCCGTGAAACGCCGAGGCGTGACACACGCGTGTGTGCTGGCCCTGTCCTCGTCACTGGAATGTCACACACACGTGTGTCACACCTGTGCCCTGCCGTGTGTGTGTCACACCTGTGTCTTTTCACACGTGTGAGTGTCACGCCTGTGCCACACGCGGCTCCTGCCGGCCCCGCACTGCGGCCGAGGGCGGTGACGGGGCTGGGGGTGTCCCCAGGTGGTGACAGCAATGGTGACGCCGGGGTGGTGGCAGTGACCCGAGTCCCCCGGGGGCGGGCACGGGGTGGCTCTGCACGGCGGGGAGGGGACACGGGGGCACCCCGAGGGACACGGGAGGGACGCAGGGGGACCCTGGGAGAACCCTGAGAGACACGGAGGGGACACGAAGGAACACGGAGGAGATGCAGGGGATCACGGCCCGGCGAGCAGCCAGAGCCAGAGCCAGAGGTGTCCCCACGGAGGCCGGCCCCGCTGCCCTGGGGACACCAGGGGACACCGTGAGGACACCGCTGCCGCGCCAAGGCCGAGCGGTGCCCGCTTGTCCCACAGGCCGTGACAACAGCCGGCGCCCCCGGTGCCACCCAGCGCCCCAAATTCCACCGGTGGCACCGGCCCAAAACCGCGCCGGGGAGAGGCTGCGGAGCGAAAAAGGGCGGCACGAGGGGAGCGGGCACGCGCGTGTGCCGGGCGCGAGGCCGGGGGCGCGCACACGCGCGTGCAAGGGGGTCCGGGGGGCGCGTGCGGGCAGGGGGCACACGCGTGTGCGCTGGCGTGTCGCCGGCGCGTGCACACGCGTGTGCGGGGCGGGCGCCGAAGCTGCGAGAAGCGCCCGCTGGCCGCCGGCCCAGACGCAACCGGCCGCCAAAACCGCCCCGAAAAGCGGGAGAAAAGGGCAACGCCGGGGGGTGGAGGGTGTGCAGCAGCCGGGGGGGGGGCCGGGCCGCCCCGCAAACCGCGCTGGGGGGGGACACCGAGGGCAGCCCGGGACAGCGCGCGAGGGCGGGGGACCCCCGGAGGGACCCCCCTGCCGCAGCCCCCCGAGTTGTGCCCTCCCCGAGGAGCGCCCGGTGTTGCTTCTCCCCTCGCGTCTCCCCCCCCAGAGGGGACTCACGGGCCCCCCCAGACCCCACGGCCCGCCGCGATCGCCCCACAGCTCCTCCAGAACGAGGCGTCCCCCGGGCTCGGTGCCCCTGCGGGGTTTCACCATCGTTCAGCCCCCGAAGTCGCCCCCCGGCGCCTCTGACAGATCCCGGCGCCACAACCCCCGCTCCGGGGCCGGGGTCCCGCCCGTCCCGGCGGTGCCGGGGACGCGGAACCCCCCGTGGCACCGGCGGCCCCGTCCCCGGGGTCCCGCAACAGAACCCCCAGCGCCCCCGGGGGGACTCTGCGCCGGCACCGGGCCGAGGGTCCCGGGGCTCAGATCCGCTCCGCATGGAGGCAGAAACGGGAGCTCCCGTACCGGGAAACCCACCGGGGCCGCTCCGGGACGGCAGCCCCGGACCGGACCGACTTCGACCCCCGTAGCCGCCGCTGCCCCGGAGAGACACCGACGACCGCGGAGGGTTCGCACCCCCACCCATTACACCCCATTTTTGGGGGCGAAGCAGCCGATAGCGGCGAGCACCAAAGGGCACCGGTCCAAGCCCCCCCCTCCCACCGCCGCCGTTACCGGGCGCCTCCCGGTCCCGGCCCCCCCGGCCCGGCCGTACCTGGGTGAGGCAATACGGGGAGTACATGGCGGCGGTGTCAGCCGCGGCGGGGCATGGCGGGGGGCTCCGGGGCTCCGGGGGCTGCCGGGGGGTCCCGGGGGTCCCGGTGCCGGCGGCGCGCGGGGAAAGTTTTGCCCGAAGTTGGCGCCCGCCGCACTTTTGCCGCGGGAAGCGCGCGCCGGCCACGCCCACCGGAGAGGCCGCGCCCCTTCGGGGACACGCCCAGGTGGTCGAGGACACGCCCATTGAGGGTTGAGACCGCCCACTCCAACAGGTGACACGCCCATTATGCCAGAGGCCACGCCCATGTCGGGATGGGGCGTGGGGGACGCGAGGGGACACGCGGGGACACGGGGGGACACGGGGGGGGGCTCACAGGAGGACACGGGAGACGCGGGAACAGACACAGGGGGACACGAGGGACATACGGGGGGACATGGGGTGGCCGCCACCCCCTCTGCACCCCTCTCCCTCCATCACTGTGACCCCGCTGGGCCACGGGGGCCCCCGCGCGTCCCCGCAGGCGACAGTGACAGCGGCGGTGGCAGTGCTGGAGGTGACACAGTGCAGTGGCCGCCGTGGTGACCACGGCGTGACGATGGCCGTTGGCGAGGCAATGACAGGTCCAGTGACAGTGTCAGTGACAGCCACAGGGACGGTGCCGTGGCGTGGTGACAGTGCCAGTGCCATGGGGGTGCGGGTGACACTGGCAGCATCACGGTGATGGCAGTGACATGGTGATGGCAGCGGCGGTGGCACTGCCACGGCGGTGCGGGTGACACCGGCGATGACAGTGACACAGCGATGGCAGTGCCATGGTGATGGCAGTGGTGGTGACAGTGCCATGGCGGTGCGGGTGACACTGGCACTGACACGGCGATGGCAGTGACAGTGACAGTGGCGATGGCAGCGACGGTGACGGCGGAGCCTCATCTGTCATTCCGGCTGCGGCCGCGTCCCTCCGCCATCTGTCACCACCCGGTGCCAGCGCTGGCACCGCCGCCACCGCCTCTGTCACCCCTTCGCTGCCGGAGCCTCCGCCGCCCCTGGCGCCGCGGGGTGGCACAGAGGGGACGCGGCTTTGGGGACCGCGGAGGGGACCCGGGAGTGTCTCTGGGGGTGTCCCAGTCTCTCCCCGTGTCCCCCGCCGCTGGGCTGATGCCATGGCGGGGGGGTGGCGCTGCCATCCTGCGGGGGGGACGCAGAGGGAAAAATCCCCCGCCCCGCCAGGGACCGGGAGGGGACACCGGGGACAGGGCTGTCCCCGTGGCAGAGCGGACTCGAGTCCTCGCGTGTCACCAGCGCGCGTGTGTCCCCCGGGGGCCGCTGAGCCCTCTGTGTCCCCATCCTCCCCGTGTCCCCTCTGTCCCCACCAGCTGCTCGGGGACCCCCCGCGCCAGATGTGTCGCTGTCACCGGCTGCGGCCGCAGATGGAGCCGAGCGAGGGGCGGCGCGGGGGGGGGACACGGTGGCGTGACGTGACGGTGCCCGCACGGGTCGCGACACACCGCGACACGTCCTGGGAGGTGTCGCGATGGGCAGCGACACTGCAGAGGGCCACCTGCCAGCCCCGGGGACACGCGGGGAGGGGACACAGGTGTCCCGGGTGAGGGGCAGTGCCCCCCCCCCACGAGGAAATTCGGGGCTGGGGGCAGCGGGACCGGGCAAATGCGGGAACTGAAAAATTTCCCAAACCAGGCGAAACTGCCCCAAAATGGGGCCCCTCCCGCTGGCCCGGTTTAGGGGGCCCCCGTTTCACGGGTCGAGGGGGAAATCGGGACCCCCGCGTCCCGCGGCTGGCGGGGGCTGGGGGCTGCGGGGGGGGGACCAGCCCGTTGGAACCACCCCTCCCGGGGAGGCCCAGGGAAGCTTTTGGGGCGATTTCGGGGGATTTTGGCTCGTCTTCTCGGCAGATTTTCGGCGGCTGCCGAGGCCTGGAAGCCATTAGGGCTCCCCCCTGCTCCGCGGCCCCCGGCAGCTCCCGCCAGAGCGGGCGGGGGGAGCCTCGGCGTTCCGGGGGCCGCGGCCCCCCCCGAGGGGCCCCGCGAGGAGCGGCCCCACCGCCCGGCAGCCCCCTCCTCGTTTTTTCCCGTTCGCCTCTCCCCGTTCCTCTCCTCGCCCCATTCCAGTGATAGGACGGGAGGGGTCCCGGTGATGCGGGGGGCTCCCGGTGATGGGGGGGGCCCAGGGGGCGGGGCGGGCGGCGGGCACGGAGGGGTTAACGGCGCCCGGCGCTTGGCAGCGGCCCCGGGCTTGGCGGCGGCTGAAAAGGTTTGGGGGGATTTAGGGGGGTCCGCCCCCAGCCCAGCCCCCCCCATCACGGGGAGGAGCCGAGGGGTCGCTGCCAATGCGCCTCCCGCCTCCCCCGGTGCGTTTTCGGGGTGGCGGCTGCCCCACGGAAGAGCCGCGTTCTCCCACAGGGGTCCCCCAAACCTTCCCGGGACCCCCGGGATGAGCCAGCGCCGCTACCGGGACTCCCCACGGTGTTCCCCGGTTCCCCCGAGTCCCCCTGGGGTCCCCGAAACTCCCCCGGGATGAGCCGAGCTCGGAAAGCCTCCGGGACCCCTCGGTCCCCCCTGGTGCCCCCCGGGCCCCCCGCGACCCCCGGGCGGGGGCGCCCCGCCCTGGCCCCGCCCCAACCGAGATGGCCACGCCCCCGCCCCACACACGGCACCGCCCCCAATTTCCGCCCGCGCCTTCGCCCGCTGATACGTTGCTTCCGGCGCGCGCTCAACATGGCGGCGCCCTTGCGGCGGGCGCTGCTGGCGCTGGGCCCGCCGCGGTCCCGGCTCCCGGTGCCGGTTCCGTCCCCGGTGCGGCCCTACCGGGCGGCTCCGCTGCGCCGCCGCCCAGGCCCGGCACCGGCCGACCCCGATGACCTGCGGGCGGCCGCGCGGCGGTTCGGGCGGCTCGGGGAGGCGTCGGGAGTGGCGGTGTGGCGGCTCTGGCCCAGCCCGGAGCAGCTGCGGGAGGCGGAGGAGGAGGAGCGCGAGTGGGACCCGCCGCTCCGGGATGTGGAGGCCGTGCTGGATCAGCGGGAGCGGGAGGAGGCGCGGCGGAGAAAGGAGAGGTGGGGCTGGGGGCACCGGGAGTGGGGCGAAGCGGAAGCACCGGGACCCTGGCCAGCATCGCCTGGCGGTACCGGGAGAGTCGGGAAGGGCTTTGGGGGAGGGTTCAGCCTTTCCCCGCTCCGGTCTCCTGCCGGGGCTGTCCCACTGGTGCTGTCCCGTGTGTCCCAGCGGGCTGTCCCCGCTGTCTCCCGTGTGTCCCCAGGGAGGAGCTGGTGGCCCGCAGCCTGGCGGCGATGCCGGCCCGCGTGGCCGCGTGGCGCCGGGACCGGGAGGCTGCTCGGGAGCGGGCGCGGGCAGACGCGGCGCGGCGGCAGCGGCTCCTGGCCGAGGCGGGGCTGGGGGGGCTCCCGCGGGCCGGGACCCCCGCCCGAGCCTCTGCCAGAGCCCAGGAGGTGCTGGACAATCTGGAGCGGCAGCAGCGGCGGGAGGAGAAGCGGCGGCGGCGGCAGGAGCGGGAGGAGGCGGCTCGCAGCGCCCTGGCGGAGGCAGAGGCAGCGGCGGCTGCGCGGCCGCTCCCCGGAGTCGCCCCGGACAGCGACACGACGCCCCCAAAAAGCACCGGGGAGAGCGCCTGACCCCCCAAAAGTGCCTGGACTCCCCCCGGGACTCTCCCGTGAGCCCCCCAGGAGCGCTGGGACTACTCCTCCCGAGCCCCCCCTGTACAAAACGAGGACACGAAATGGGTTTAAAACTCTGCATTTAATCTCTTTGCCGCCGATTTCGGTTGTTCTGCGGCGCCGCCCCCACCCCCACCCTCCCTTCCCCGGGGCCTGACAGGGAGGGGGGGTCGGTTCGATTTTTTTGAGGGGAGGGGGGGGACAGGACAAAGCGGGTGCTGAGACCTCCCCCCAAAGCAGGGAGGGGCTCCCCCTGCTCCCGGGGTGGGGGCAGGGCTGGGGGTCCCCATCCCCCCGAGGCTCCGGGGAGTGGGGCTGGATTGCATCCTTCCCCCTCCCCCACACGGCGTGGGGACCCCCCCGGAGGCAGCAGGAGCCCCCCCGAGGGTGAGGGGAGGCTGGGGTCCCTCAGTCGTCGTCGAAGTTCTGGCTGAGCAGGAAATTGGCCGCCAGGTTCTCGTTCTTCTCGCAGGCAAAGTAGGCCTGGATCACCAGGCTCTCGGGAAAGCCCAGCGCCTTCAGCTGAGGGAGGGAGGGAGGGAAGGGGTTAAACCTGGGCCCTGCACCCCAAAATGGTACCTCCAGCCCTGGGAACCCTGACCCATTCACCCTATACCCCAACAACTGTATTTCCCATTTTCTTTTCACTCTGCGCCCTACTGATCAATATTTCCCGTTTCCCCATTCTCCCTTGGATCCTACTGAGGGCTGTTCTTAACCCTTATATTAACTCTTGGTCCTAATTATTATTAATGTTTCACTCTGGGGCCCAAATTGTCCCTTCCCACCAGCATTAACTCTGGGTGCTCAAAAGATCACCCCACCCCTGTTCCCTCCGGGCCTGGCCGACGGCCCCAGCCTCAATTCTGGGTTCAAATGCTGCTGTTTCCCCTCTCTGAGCCCCAGACCCAGCCCCTGCTCACCCTCTCTATGGCTTCTTTCTCCTGCGGGGTCACCTGGATGTAGTTCATCTGGGGGGACTCGTCCCCGATGGCTCCCACCTCCCCCTCCAGCTCGCCCAGCTCGCCCAGCGGCTCGTTCAGCATCTGGATGAACTGCTCCTGGTGCTGGCTGATTTGCTGTGGGGCAGGATGTGGGGTGGGCTCAGCTCAGGGGGGGATGTGGGGTGGGCTCAGCCCGGGGGGTTCAGGGGGGTCTCTGTGTGGGGTTTGGGCGTACCTGGAGCAGCTGGGGGTTCTCCTGGCCCAGCTGCTGCAGCAGCGCCGGGAGCAGCGCCGGGTTCTGCTGGATCACCTGCCGCATGTTCTGGAACTGCGGCTGCTCCCGCAGGAATTCCAGCGGGTTCTCACCTGGATGGGGGTGGGTGTGGCTGACAGGTGAGACCATGCCCACAATGGGGTGTGGTTAAACCACACCCATTTCCCCAGCCCCTCCCCACACCGTACCTGGACAGGGTGGGGTCACACAGACCCCCCCCCCGTTCCACCCTCACAGATCACACCCCAAAATTGAGTAAAGTGATTTGCAGATGTTGTGTGACCCCATCCAGAGGGGGTGGAGCCTCTGAGGGTGTGGTCATCCAGCCCCACCCACCACCACACCCACTGACCTTCAGGTGGGGGCTGCTCCGGGGGACGAGACTCCTGCACCGGGGGTCGCTCGGGCTCGGGGCTGCCGGGGATGCCCTGGGGGAACACAAGGGGGTCAGCAGCACCCCCAGGACCCCCTGGGACCCCCCCCAACACGCCTCCATGACCCCTGGGACCCCTCTTCCTTTTATTAGGTAATTACCAGTGCAACCAGGATTGTTGCAGCCGGAGCTGCGCCCTCGCCCCCCACCCCAGACCCCTCCCCAGGCCACCCGGCGCCCCGAGCCCCCCCTGACCGTTAGCAGGTACTCCACGGCGCGGTGGGGGTTGTTGTAGCTGGCCCTCAGCGCGGCCACCACGCGCTCCCGCTCGTAGCCCATGGACACGATCTCCGACAGCATTGTTTCGTACTCCGAGCCCGTCACTGCAGGACCCCCGTGTCAGCTGCGAGGGACCCCCAGGACCCCCTGGAAGCCCCCCCAATTTACAGTCCCTGCGCCCCCCCCAGTCATCGGGACCCCCAGCCCCAACCCCCCCCCCCCCCCAATCATTTTTCAAGTTTTGCAAATGGAAGACACCAAACATCCTCGTTTTTACCCCAAAGCGAGGTCCCCGATCCTCCACGCCCCCCGTTACAGCCCCATGTCTGCCCCTGGGGACCCCCAAAGCCCCTCCCAGGAGCCCCCAGGACCCACCGAGGGTGGAGGCGGCGTCGGCCGAGCGCCCGGAGCTGCCCGGGGGGGGAATGGAGCTGCAAATGCAGGAGAGAAACGATCCAAGGGGGGCTCCAGATCCCCTGTGAGCCCCTCAAATCCCCTGTGAGCCCCCCAGACTTCCTGTGACCACCTCCAAAACCTGTGAGCCCCCCAAAATGTTGTGTGAGCCACCAAACCCTTTCCTAAACCCCCCCAAACTCTTTCCAGACCCCCCCCAACCCTTTCCAGACCCCCTCAACCCTTTCCTACCCCCCAAACCCTTTCCTACCCCCCCCCCAACCCTTTCCAGACCCTCCCAACCCTTTCCTACCCCCCCAAACCCTTTCCAGACCCCTCCAAACCCTTTCCTGCCCCCCAGCCCCCCTTACCCTGTGGTGGGCTCAGCCAGGGGGGGAGCAGGGGGGTCCTGGGCCGGGGGCTCCTCGCTGGGGGCGGCCGGAGGGGGAGGGGCGGCGTCGGTGGCCGGGGGGGGCCCTGGGGGGGCTGCGGGGGGCTCCGAGGGGGCTCCGGCCTCGGGGGCTGCAGAGCCCAGCGCTGACTTGGCCTGAGGGACGAGCAGTGGTTGGAGATCCCCCGGGACTCCCAGCTCCACTCTGAGGGACCCCTGAGTCCCCCCAGAGCCACTTGAGACCCCCCCGCCAAGTGTCCCCCAAGTGCCCTGGGACCCCCTAATTCCACCTCATAGCCCTCTCAGAATCCCAGATCATCCCCAGATCCTTCACACGCTCCCCCAAACCCACACTAAATCCACTCCAAACCTCCCCCAAACCTTCATGGGGACCCCCAAAACTGTCCCAGAGACCCCGTGGGCTTTCCCCATGACCTCTCAGATCCCCCCAAACCCTACAGGGGGACCCCCAAAACCCCCTCAGCGTTCCCCCAAATGGCCCTGAGCCCATCAGACCCTCCAAACCCCACACAGGGACCCCCAAAACCTCCTTGGGGTTCCCTCACAGGCTCTGGAGCCCCTGCAGCCGCCTCCTCGGGGGGTTTCACCTTGGTCACCATGACCACCACGAAGTTCTTCTCGTCGATCCGGTACTCCCGGATGGGGACGTCGTCGCTCAGGATCTTCCCGGCATAGATCAGCTTCTGCCCGGCCACGGGAAAGGCATCGCTGCCCTTCTCAGCCTCGATCTTCTCCTTCAGCGCCCGCACCTGTGGCCAGGAGGGGCTCAGGGCACCCCGAAAACAGCCCAGACACCCCCGAGCTCCCCCACCAAAACAGGGGAATTAAACTGGACACAGGAAAGTAAAAATCCCAAATACTCCCGGAGAATTTTTCTAAATAATGTCCCCAAATAACGCACTAAGCCCCTGAGCTGCCCCCCAAGATGGGAGGGGGCTCAGGGTGAACACAAAACAGGGGATCCCCCCCTTCCCACAGTGCCGCCCCCCGAGTTTCCCCCCTCAGGAACAGGGACAGATCCCCCTCCCAAAATAGGAAGTGCGGGGACACGGAGACCCCCTTGATTCGCCTCAAAAAAGAACAGAGAATCCCTCAAAAACGGGGGGGGGGCACAGGGAGCCACCCCCCCTGGGTGGCATCCATCACTTCATTCCCCCCGAACTGGGGAAGGGTGCACACGGAGCCCCCCGGGTGACGCCCCCAGCAAAAGAGGGATCAGGGGGACACGGCGACGCCGCCCTCGCCTCACCCAGCCCCTTCCCGCCCCTGCGAAGCCCCGGGAGGGTCCGGAGCCCCCCTGGGGCAGGCGCGGTGAAAGGGGATGGTGGGGGCGAGGTGCGGGCCCGGCCCCGCCCGCGCCCCCCGCGGGGGCTCCGTCGCGGCCTCACCGTCTCGTGCGGCTCCATGCGGATCTTGAAGGTTTGCTGCTGCAGCGTCTTCAGCGTCACGGTCACCGCCATGGCAGGACGGGGACGGGGCGGCGGCGGCTCCTCCCGGCGGCCCCACAACATGCAACTCACGCCGCCGCCATCTTAGGCGGCCCCGCCGCTTCCGCCGCGGCGCCGGAAGTGCGTCATGGCGGCCTCGCGCGCGCCGCGCTGCCGCCCTCCGTCCGTCGTGTCGTGTCTCCCCCCACCCCCAGCTCCCTTTTTGTCACGTGATGCCGAATTGGCGGGCGGGGGGGCCTCCATTATCACGTGACAGCGGAGAGGGGGGCCGCTAAGGTTCGGGAGTCACGTGATGCTAGAAAACCCGCGCGCGGGCCGCCCCCGGTCACGTGACGCACACGGCGGCACAAAATGGCGGCGACCGCAACATGGCGCGGGCGGAGGAAGAAAACGAATTAAAGAGAGGTGGAAGCGGCAGCACCGGGACGATCGTTAATTTAATAGAAACCGGATCGCGACACCCCCCGTACAGTCCCGTGCGACACCGCCGGTGCTACCCCCTCCCCCAAACCGCACCCTCCCCACCCCCGGCGCTGGTCCTGAGTCCTCGCCCCGCGGGGCACCTGGTGCCGGTTCGGTCCCGGCCGTGCCGGTTCGGTCCCGGCGCGGTCGCGGCTTCCCCGGGCCCGCGGGCGGCGGCGCCCATAGAAAAGAGTCCAGGTCTCACAGAGACAGAACGGTCCCACCCCAGGGCCCTCACAGCTCGTCCCGCGGGGCCGCCTCCCCCTCCTCGGGCTCGGCCTCTGGCTCCTCCTCATCCTCCTCTTCTTCGTCCCCATCGCCCTCATCGTCCCCTTCCTCTTCTTTCTGCTGCTTCTCCTCCTCCTCCTGCTTCTTCCGTTGCTCCTCGTCCTGCTGCTCCTTCATCTTCCTCTCTGCCTCCTGCGGGAGGGGGTGGGGAGGTCACCGGGGAGGGGAGGCACGGGGGTCCTGGGTGGGGCTTGGAGGGGTCTCATCCCCTCCCTTACCTTGGTGGCCCCCCAGGTCTCGTTCCCGATCTCCTCTGCCAGCTTCTCGTCATCCGTGATGAGGAAATTATCAAAGATGGTGCCTGACTTTACCTGCGGGGATGGGGGAGTCAGGGGGGTCCTGCAGCTCCTTGAGACCCCCCCTAGACCCTCGTGAGACCCCCCCCTGACCTGCCAGAGGTCGAGGCCAATGACCCCGAAGCTGTCGTAGGCGTAGAGCAGGGGGTCGGGGCTGTACTCGGGGTTGTCGATCTCGGGGTGCACCCACTTGCCCTTGTAGTCAGGGTTGTCGATCTGCTGTGGCCTCCACTCGCCCTGGGGGGGGGCACAAAATGGGGTTCAGAGGGGGGCACAGCCCCTTCCCCAGCCCCCCCCGAGCCCCCCAGGCCTCACCTTGTACTCGGGGTTCTGGATCACGGGGGGCTCCCACTCCCCATCCATCTCCTCGTCCCAATCCTCCGGTTTCTTGGCATCAGGGTCTGGGATGTGCTCGGGTTTGTCCCAGTCCTGGAAAAGGAAGGGGTCAAGCGAGGGTCAGGGGGCTGCTGTGGCCCCCCAGGATGGTGTCACAGATCTCTCTGAGCTCCCTGAATTTCCCAATTCTCACCCAGCTCTTCTCAGAGTCCCCCCTAATCCTGCCAGGTGCTTTTTACAAGCCCCCTCCAAAGCTCCTGGAGACCCCTGAGTTACTCCCAGATCCTCCCACAGCTCCTTAAGGGCCCCCAGAGCTCCCCCAGCCCCACAAATCCCATCAGGGCACCTCCACAATCCCCCCAAAGTCCCCCCAAGACCCCTTCTCCACCTCAGGTTTGGTGTCCTCGGGGTCATCGATCTTGGCTCGCTCATCCCAGTCATCAGGTTTCTTGGCCTCGGGGTCTTTGATCTTTTTTGGGGGGAGGAAATCCCAATCCTCCTCCAGGCTCCCCGATTCCACACGGGCATTGTCGATCTTCACCTCGTACGTGTTGTCCGGCCGCACCACCAGCGTGTACAGGTGGGTGAACTCGTCATCCTGGGGACACGTGGGGGGCTCAGCAGGGCTGGAAACACCGCCGTGAGGGGCAGCAGGACCTCCAAACCCCTCTGACACCCACCTTGCAGCGAATGTCTTTATTGATCAACACGTTCTTCCCTTTGTAGTTGAAGATCACATGCACCTTCTTGGTGCCAGGGCCGCAGATATCAGGGCCTGGAGGAAGTGGGGGACAATGGGGGTCAGGGAAGGGTGTTGAGATCACCCTGAGGGGGCTGGGGAGAAGGGGGGACACCCACCGAACATGATGTTGTACTCAGAGTCGCCATGCATGTCCTCCTGGTTCAGGCTGGCCGGGAAGAGCTTCACGTAGCCACCGCCGCAGTCAATGTTCTGCTCGTGCTTCACCGTGAATTGCACCACCAGCGTCTTGTCGCGGTTGCTGAAGGGCTCAAAGCGGGAGGACAGGGCGTAGAACCGGGCGTCCTGGCTCGTCTGGATCCCTGTGGGACGTGGGGGCCGTGGTGGAGGAAAAGGGGAAAAATCCCCAGCCCCTCGAGGTGTGCCCTTGCTTGCCGTGACCCCACCTCACCTTTGTCCTTCTCTGCGTCGCCGTAGAACTTGCCGGCAGTGAGGACGAAGCGCCCGTAGTCGGATTTGTGCTTGGATTCCACCCACCGGCGAGTCCAGGCATCTGTGTGGGGGGAGTGTCAGGAGCCTCAGCTCCTCCAGGCCTGGCCCCCAGCACCACCAAACCCCTCCGGCTCCCCCCAAGAGCTCAGGGCTTGGGCGGGTCTCTTGCTGGATGGATTTAGGGTTTCCCAGGAATCCCTTCCATGTGGGCACTGAGCTCCTCACAATCCTTTTCCTGCTCTTTTCTCTCTTGTCCACTCGCTCCACCTGCCCAGCTCTACTCGAGGGCTCAGCCCTCCCACTCTGTCCCTCCAGTGACCCCCACCCTTCCCAGCCCAGAGAGACACCTCAGCACCCTCATCCTCTCTGTCCCGACACCCACTCACTCCCCACACCTGAGGAGTGGCCTCCTGCATCCCCTGTCACCTAAGAGAGCACAGGGAATCCCCCCCGTTTTCTCCTCTCACAGAACACAGAAGTATCCCCTCCTTTTTTCCCCTCAGATTTCACAGGAGGGTCCCCACATTCTTCCCTTACAGAACAGAGAGATCCCTCCATTCTTTCTTTATAGAACACATGAGGATTACTGCGTTCTCCCCTCACAGAACACAAGGGGGGTCACTCAATTCTCTCCCCTCAGAGAACACAAGGGGGATCCCCATTTCTCCCCTCAGAAGTCATAGGGGGTCCTCACATTCTCTCCCTTCAGAGATCACAGGAGGACCCCCTCATTCTCCCCTGGAAAGAAGGGGTGCTCCCTCCATTCTCTCCTCTCATAAAACACAAGAGGGTCCTCTCATTCTCCTGCCTCCACTCAAGACATCCCGCAGCCGCCTCAGGCACCGCCCCCCCAACCCCTTCACCTCAGGAGCCCCCCCCTCAGACCCCGCCCTCAGAGACCCCCGCCCCGGCCCCACCCTCACCTCCATCCCCGAACTCCTCGCGGAAGAACTGGGTGGGGCCAGCGGCCGCCAAGAGAGCTCCGAACAGGACGGGGGCGAGGACGCTGAGGGGGCTCATGGCGGGGGATCAGGGCACACTCGCTCCGTCCGTCCCGGCCCGGCGCCGCCCGGCACTGCGGAGGGGGGAGGAGGTGCCGCCGCTCTTTATACTCCCACCGCCCCTCGCCCTGCCTCCGCCGCCCTGCCATTGGTCCGAGCCCGCGCGCGGCCCTCTCCCATTGGCCGCCCGCCCGCCGGCCGGCGGCGACGGCACCCCCGAACGTTGGCGTCCCAGATGGCCGCTTTCCATTGGCTGAGCGCGGAAGCCAATGAGGAGCGACCACGCGTTCGGAGGGAGCCGCCCCCCCGCCCCCCGCCTCGCTCCCGGGGTCACGTGGGGTGCGCGCTTTTAAAGGGACAGGCCTGGGAGTGCCGGGGGGAGGAAATTCGAGGGGAAATCGGGGATGTGGGGCGGGAGCAACGGGCACGTGGAGTGGAAGAGTCTCCCGCTCACCTTTGTCTTTATGTGGTGCCGTGACGCGGTGATGATGCCATTGATTAGGTAATGTCAGAGCAGGTGTGAACACAAGGGAGGTGAACCCAGGCCGGGGGCTGTTTTAAAGAAACTCTAGGCCGTATCAGCCCGCTGGGGTCCGTGGTGGAGCCGCTTCGCACCTCATGACGTCATGGTGCAGACTCGTGACGTCACAGCGCCCTCCAGAGCCGACTGTGCGACCCCTCCACACTCAATATGGCGCCCATGGCGCTAAGCACGGGGCCATTGACACACCCAAGATGGCGAAACACCCCCCCCGTGCAGTTGAGGCACTTCCGGCAGGCCCGGGATCACTTCCGGTGGGTCCGGGCTCTCTTCCGGCCATGGCGCCGAGCGTGGCGGAGCGGCTCCTGGAGCGGCTGGACCAGGCCGGGGTTTCTGGGGGCCTCTGCAGCATCGAGGCCGCCGCCGAGTTCGGTGTCGACCACCAGACGCTCGTGGGCGCCGTCAAGAGCCTTCAGGCGCTGGGCGAGGTGCGGGCGCCGGGGCCGGGGCGCGGGGGAGCCCCCGGGCGCCGCTGGCGGTGCTGATCTCGGTGCCGGTGCAGGTGATCGAGGCGGAGGCGCGCACGGCCACGCGATGGGAGCTGAGCCCCGAGGGCGAGGAGGTGCTGCGGTGCGGCAGCCCCGAGGTGCGGCTGTTCCGGAGCCTCCCCGAGGAGGGGCTCCCCCAGAGCGAGGCCATGGTGGGTACCGTGGGCACCGGACGGGGGGAGCCGGCGGCAGGTGACGCGTCCCTGACGGCTGCTGTGTCCCCGCAGAAGCTGCCCGGGGGCTCTTTGGGCTTCAGCAAGGCCATGGCCAACAAGTGGGTGCGCCTGGATAAGGGAGCGCCCGGCGGTCCCCGCGTACTGCGTGCCGTGAGTGGCCCGGGGTGGATGTGCGGGGACGCGGGAGTGTCCCGGGAGGGATGCACGGGGGTCCCCGGGACGCGGGAGTGGCTCTGGAGGGATGGACGAGGGTCCCCGGGAAGCGAGAGTGTCCCAAGGGGGGATGGATTTGGGTTACTTGGAGGCAGGGAGTGTCCTGAGGAGGGGTCTGGGGGTCTGTGGCAACCGGAAATGTCCTGGGGGGTAAAATATGGGGTCCCTGGAAACCAGGAGCGTGCTTGGGGTGGATGGATGGGCATCTCCAGGAATTAGGATTGTCCTTGGGGGAGATGAAAAGGGGATCCCCAGGAATCAGTGCTGTTTGAGTCGGGGTCTGACGGCCCCCAGGAGCATCCCGGGGAAGGGATGGGGATCCCATGGGGCCAGGTGGGGTGTAGAGGGTCCCTGTTGGGCTGTGCCCAGCCCCGGGGTGTCCCCTGTGCCCCCCCAGGTGCTCTCGGTGCAGGACACGGTGCAGGAGCACCTGGGGCAGGTGAGGGCAGGGGGAGCCCAGGGCCTACCCGAGCGAGAGCGCACCGAGCTCAAGAGGAGGAAGCTGCTCCTGGAAGTGTGAGTGGGGTAAAACAAAGAAATTAATGTTTATTGGCTCTAAATTCCGTATTTCTCTTTGTTAATTAGCATTCTGTGGTTGTTGATGTATTAGTTTTCATTTTACATCGATCCACACCCTTTAGTCTTTTTGTTATCTTTCTGTTAGATTTGGAAGATCCAACTTCCCAAGCTTTCCTTTTTCTCTGTATTTTTTAATCCTTCTATCCTTGAACGGATATAAATTTAAGGCCCCAGCTGCCCCATTTTCAAACCATTTTGGTTCTGTGTATTGAAAGTTTGTCAGTGTTAATCTCAGTAAAATCAACCTTTAGATGATTTAACAGTCCAGTTAAAGATGCTGTGCAAAACCTGCGCTGATGAAACATTAAATAAAAAACACGGCCAATGAAATTAGTACCAATTAAAGCAACTAACGAAGAGTTGGCCAGGAAACGTGGGTCATTCCCAATGCCCTTGCTGCCCCGCAGGACCCTCAAGTCCTACTGGATCCGCAAAGGCAGCGCCTTCAGCACGGCCCTGGCACGGCCGGAGACGGAGCTGACCCCGGAGATGATCGCCACGTACGTGTCCCCTCCCTGACCCCCAGGACCCTCCGTGGCCTTGGCCTGACCCCCGACCCCTCCTGCAGAGGCTCCTGGCGCCGGCTGCCCTTCAAACCCTACAACTTCTCCTCTCTGGGGCTGCCCCCGGCCTGTGGCCACCTGCACCCGCTGCTCAAGGTGCGCTCGCAGCTGCGCCAGATCTTCCTGGAGATGGGGTGAGTGGGGGGGCTCGAGGAGGGGGGCCATGGAGCTCTGCCCCCACCCTGAGGCAGCGGTGGCCCCCCCCAGGTTCACGGAGATGCCCACGGATAACTTCGTGGAGAGCTCCTTCTGGAACTTTGACGCGCTGTTCCAGCCACAGCAGCACCCGGCGCGTGACCAGCACGACACCTTCTTCCTGCTGGGTGGGTGCTGGGGGGCACGGGGACCCTGCTGACCCCCTCTCGGGCCCCCTCTGAGTCCCCCCACAGCCCCCTGAACCCCCTCGGGACCCCTCTGAGCCTCCCCACAACCCCTGACCCTTTACTGCCTGCCCTATACTCCTCTGACCCTCCACAAGCCCCACTGCCCCCTAAACCTCTCTGAGTCCCCACAAATGCCCCTCAAAGCCCTCCAGACCCCCCTTCACCTTTTTGCCCCCCCCGTAGACCCCGCTGAAGCCCCCCAGTTGCCCCCTGGCTACTCCTCCAAGGTGAAGAAGGTGCACTCGCAGGGAGGCTACGGCTCACAGGGGTGAGACCCCGACCCCGGGGGTGATTCAGGGGGCTCCCATGTGTGTCCCCCACCCCTTTGAACCCCCTTTGTGGCTTCCCCCCAGGTACAGGTACGAGTGGAAGGTGGAGGAGGCGCGGAAGAACCTGCTGAGGACCCACACCACATCAGCCAGTGCCCGCGCCCTGTTCCGGCTGGCACAGCAGGTCTGGGGGCTTTCGGGGAGGTCTGAGGGCTCTGGGGGCCTTGGCAGGGTCTGCGGGCATCCGGAGGAACAGAACGTTTTTCTGGGGAATTAGTGGTTTTGGGATGTCTGTGGGGGTAGGGGTTGTCAGAGCAGTTTAGGAGGCTTAGCGTTGTTTTGGGGGGGCTCAGGAAGCCCAGAGCAATTTGTGGGAGATCAGAGCAGTTCTGGAGCAGTCTGGGAGTCCCACCAGCCCGCCATCCATGTGTTCCCCCAGGAGAAGTTCACCCCCGTGAAATATTTCTCCATCGACCGTGTGTTCCGCAATGAGAGCCTGGACGCCACGCACTTGGCCGAGTTCCACCAGGTCGAGGGGGTCGTGGCCGACCGGGGACTCACTCTGGGCCACCTCATGGGCACCCTGCGGCAGTTCTTCACCAAGCTGGGTACGTGGGGGCACCGGGGAGGGGACTCCAAACCCCTCTGATCCCCCCCCATGTGCCCCCCTGACCCGCTGTGTGCCCCCAGGGATCTCCCAGCTGCGTTTCAAACCTGCCTACAATCCCTACACGGAGCCCAGCATGGAGGTGTTCAGCTACCACGAGGGTGAGGGGGCGGTCCTGGGGTCCCCTGTTTAAAGCAGGGAGGTCTTGGGGGGCTCCTCTTAGAGCTGGGGGTCTGGGGACACCCCCTACAGGGTGGTCTGGGGGCAGGGGTCAACCTGACCTTGAGGGAGGGGAGGAGCTCTGTGGGGTTCCAATATGGGGAGAGGTCTGTGGGGGAGCCGCATGTCATCCTCGTTTACCCCCCCTCAACCCCCAGGGCTGAAGAAGTGGGTGGAGGTGGGAAACTCGGGGGTCTTCCGTCCCGAGCTGCTGCTGCCCATGGGGCTCCCAGAGAACGTCTCCGTCATCGCCTGGGGGCTCTCGCTGGAGCGGTGAGTGGGGGTCACCTCGATCACCCCCCAATGTGGGCCCATCCCATCTCCCCCACCCACTGACCCCCCCCATGCCATCTCTCCCAGACCCACCATGATCAAATACGGCATCAAGAACATCCGGGAGCTCATGGGGCACCGCGTCAACCTGCAGATGGTCTACGACAGTCCCATGTGCCGCCTGGACGTGTGACCGCCCCCGCTCGACTCCCGGGGGTCCCCTCCTTTTGGGGAGGGGTCCCGTCCCCGGGAGTCCCGACCCCTAATAAAGCCCGGTGTCTGCGGTGCTTGTGTGTGTGCTGGGAAGGGGAACGGGGAGAGTTTATTGTCTCTTCATGGCTTCGCATGGCGCTGGAGAAGCCGGGACCTCCGGGACCCTCCGGCTCTTCCCGCCTTTCTCACCGCTGCCTTTTACTGGCCAGCGATTGGCCCGCGCAGGTGCCAATCATCGCCTGGGCTACCTTAAAGCTCCAATCAGCAGTTCAGAGGTGTAAAAGGGCGGGCGCTGATTGGGCGGCGGGAGTGCCCGCCCAGCAGACCCCTGTGAGGGCGGTGTCGTGAGGGGCGGTCGAGACGTCCCGGGTATGGCTCCCCGCGACCCCAACCCACCCCCGGCCCTCTGGCCCGAGTGGGGCTTAGTGTCCCCAACCTGCCCCCGGGACCCTCGCCTGGGTCGAGCCTTGCACTCCCAGCCTGGAGCACGGGCAGTTCCAGCCCCATCCCAGCGGCCCCAACTCAGGGGTCCTTCCCTTGCAGACCCCCGCTGCCTGGATGTCGCTGGAGGAGCCTGAGGGTCCCGAGCCGGAGGCGGCGGCGGGCGACCGCCCCTTCCCGGGGGGACTGGGTGGGGATGAGCCCCCCGGCAAGGGCCCGGACAGGTACCACCTTCACCCTGCGCCGCGATTTTGAGTGAAAGTGGAGAAAAAAGAGCCGGAGGTGTTGCCCGGGCGGTGCCGGGAGAGGGGGGACACACCGGTCAGCACGAGTCACAACGCCAGTTAGAGGATAATTCTCAATTAACTGGACTGGCAGGGCTGTAAGGAGGCAGAGCCAGTCTCTGCCGCCGTGGATGTGTGACCCTAACAGGGTGCACACCACTGATGGGGGTCCCTGTCCCTTCGTGATCCATTCCCTCATGGGGTGTCCCTTGCCCTGTCACCATGGGGTCCCTGCCCCTCAGTGGGGAGGATCCCATTCCCTATGTGATTTAGGGCTCTGATGGGGGGGTCCTTGTCCCCTTGGGCTCCGTGGGATTCCCCCCACTCCTCCCCGGTGATGGAGGGTCCCGTGTTGCGGCCGAGGCCGTGCCCGGAGCCGGCGCTGGGTCCCTGCTCGTCCATGTACTTCGCGTCGCTGGACGCCACAGTGGAGGGCCTGCAGCAGCAGGTGCAGGACGTCTTCAGCCGCATCAACGACGGCCGCAAGGAAGACCACAGGGTGCTGAGCGGCTTCAGGGACAGCCTCCTGCAGAAGGTAGGCCCGGAGGGCGCAGCGGGGTCTCCTCCCTTCCCCCCGGGGCACGGGGAATCGCGTTATTCCGCCCGGTTTGGCGGGAGAAGGCCAGGGGGAGCCCGGGCGGGGAGGCAGCTGCAGAGCCCGGCCGGGAGGAGCCCCCCGAGCCCCCGCGGGGGCGGCGGCAGCTGCCTGCGGCCCCGCTTCCAGCGGCCCCCGGTGTCCCCCCGATGTCCCCCCCTTGTCCCCACTCTGCCCTCGCGCCGGACTTCGCTCCCGCCGATGTCTCCACAGCCGGGGGGGGCCGGCGGGGGTGTCCCCAGTCCCCCGCGCAGATGGCGGCCCGGCACGGCAGCTGCGGCCCGCACTGACCCGGCGTTCGGTGGCCGCCGCGACCGGCGCTGCGGCTACCGGGGCGCAGCTGGCGGCGGCCGGGCCAGGCCGGGAGCGGTGCCAGCGCGGGCGGGCGCAGCTGCCCCCCGGCCCCGGGGACGGCGGCCGTGCCAGCGCCGGGACGAGCCGTGGCCCCACTCGGGCAGGTCTCGGAGCTGGCGGAGCAGCTGGAGGAGAGGCTCTTCCACATCTACGGCTTCCACAACGAGCTAATCCAGGAGCGGCTGCAGGCTCTGACCGAGGTGATGGAGAGCGTGGAGGAGGTGCAGGCGGAGCTGCGCCACATCTGCTGCACTGTGGAGGCGGCTTATCGGGACCTCTGCCTGCAGCCCGAGGCCTGAGGGCACCCCCAAACCTGAGCGGGACCCCCCGCAGCCCCCCCCAAACCCACAGGACCGCACGGTTGTGCCAGGCCAAAGGGGGATTTTGGCCCCAAAGGGCTTTTCTGTAGCTGTTGCTGTTGGTTGTTGGAACAAATAAAGGGCTGAAGCCGACTCAAAAGTTGGATGTTGGGGGGCTGTGCCAGGCTAGGACCCCCCCTGAGGGCAGAGCTGGGTCCTGGCAGGTTAATTAGCAGGTTAATTAACGCTGACATGCAGGGCTGGCAAGGAGGGGATTGTCCCACCGTTTATTTGCCACGGGGGTGGCAAAGGCACGAGGATGGCACAGGACATGGAGGCCAGCACCACTGGGGTCCCTCGAGTGCCACCAAGTCCTGTTGGTGACACCAAGCCCCATTAGTGACAGGAGGTTTTGTTGGTGGCACCGGATCCCATCAGTGACACAAGATGTGCTTGGTGACACCGGGTCCCGCCAGTGACACGCGATTTGGTTGGGGTGACACTGAGTTCCAGTGGTGACACCGGGTCCTGTCAGTGACACTGGATCCCTTCTGGGGACACCTGGTTCCTGTTGGTGACACTGGGTCTGGTCAGCGCTGCCATCTCCTCACATCCTTTCCCATGGGGAGCAGACCCTGTCCTCACTGGTGCCACCAGTGCCACCGCGTCCCCGCCATGCCTGCGCCGCTGTGTCCCCACTATGTCCCCTTTGCCGGGGCAAAGGCCTGGATGCCGGTGATGGCGCGGCCCAGGATCAGCGCATGGATGTCGTGGGTGCCTGCAGGGACCACTGCGCCTCAGTGCGAACCCCAGGAATCCCCCTGGGCCCCTCAGGGGCTCCCTCGTCCCCCCCTCCCAGCCGTACCCTCGTAGGTGTTGACGGCCTCGAGGTTCATGAGGTGCCGGATCACGTGGAACTCGTCGCAGATCCCGTTGCCCCCCAGCATGTCCCGCGCGTCCCTGGCGATGCCCAGTGCCTTACCGCACGAGTTCCGCTTCAGCATTGACACCATCTCGGGGGCAGCCCTGCAGGGACACGCACAGGGACATGCTGACCCCCGCCCCGGACCCCCCTGGCCGCCCCTGGGGACAGTGCCACCCACCTGCCCTCGTCCTTGAGGCGACCGAGGCGCAGACAGGCGTGGAGCCCCAGTGTGATCTCTGTCACCATGTCCGCCAGCTTCTTCTGCACCAGCTGGTTCCGGGCCAGCGGGCCCCCAAACTGCTTCCTGTGGGCCAGGGGAGGGCGGCAGTGAGGTTTGGGGGGGGCTGAGGGGCAGTGGGCCCCCCCAAAGCACCCCCAGCCCCCTGTTACCTGTCGAGCACGTACTGCCGCACCGTCTCCAGACAGGCCTCAGCGGCGCCTAGCGCGCCCCAGGCAATGCCATAACGCGCCTGGGTCAGGCAGCCAAAGGGGCCCTGGGGGACAGGGGGGTGTCATCAGGACCCCCAACCCCACTGGGACCCTCCCCAGGATCCCCTGGCTGCCCTCCTTACCGCCAGCCCCTCGGCATTGGGCAGCAGGTTCTCCTCGGGCACCTCCACGTCATCCATGAGGATCATGCCGGTGGTGGAAGCGCGGAGGGAGAACTTGCCCTCGATTTTGGGGGTGCTGAGCCCAGGGGTCCCGCGCTCCACCAGAAACCCCCTGACCCGCCCGTCCTCCTCGCACTTTGCCCACACCACGCACAGGTCGGCTATGGGTGAATTGGTGATCCTGGAGAGTTTGGGGAGAGGGTCAAGGAGGAGCTCTGGGGGTTCTCCATGTCCTCCTCAACCCAATTTCGAGGCTCACCAGGTCTTGGACCCGCGCAGGGTGTAGGTGCTGGCGCTGGGGTTGTGCCGTGCTCGCGTCTCCATCCGCCCCGGGTCGCTCCCATGGTTGGGCTCCGTCAGACCGAAGCACCCCACGATCTCACCCCGAGCTGGGGAGGGGCCGTCAGGGGCATCCCGGGGACCCCCCGAGCTGCCCCACCCACCCCCAACCACCCCATCACTCCCTTTCTGCCCCACGGACCCCACTCCTCCTCCACACCCCCCAAAACACCCCTCTGCCTACTCCATCCACAGACCCCCAAACCATCCCCAGCCCCATTCCCCGTGCTGGGGGTCTCACCGAGGCGGGGCAGGAAGCGCTCTCGCTGGGCAGGGGTCCCGTAGGCCCAGATGGGGTACATGACCAGGGAAGACTGGACGCTGAGCACGGAGCGGTAGCTGCTGTCCACCCGCTCTAGCTCCCGCGTCACCAGCCCGTAGCCCACCGACGTGGTGCCCGCACAGCCATACCCTGTGGGGACCCCCATCCCAGGGTCAGCCACGGCCACTTGGCTTGGGGTCACTCAGAGACCCCCAAGGTCTCCTCAAGAACCCCAGCATCACACAGCCTCACTCTGGGGACAGCATCATCCCTCAGAGCCCCCAGTGTCACCCAGAAACTGCCCCTGTGAGCCCCCACAGAGCCCCTCAACCCCATCCCTGATCCCGAATGCCCCCCCCAGAGTCGTCCCCCACCCATCTCCCCCTGAGTCCCCCAATAACCCCCTCAGGACCCCCAGGGGAGTCCCTGGCCACCCACGCCCTTCCCCCCCCTTGTGTCCTCAAATTGCCCCCCGGGGGTCCCCATGCCCCCCCACCTTGGATGGTGGGGCCCAGCAGTCCCAGCTCTCCCAGTTCAGTCACGATCTCCCGGTCAAAGACTGCGGGGGGCAAGGTGGGAGTGAGGAAGGGTCAAGCCAAGGGGGGGGGGCAGTGGGGGGATCCCCTGGGGGAAGTTGGGGGTCCCCCACACTTCCACACACTACACTTGGGCCTACACTTTAGGAGAGGAGGGGCAGGAGAGGATTTGGGGGGTATTGGAGGGTGTTTGGGGCAGTTGGGGGATTTTGGGGGGGTTGGGGGGCTTTTGGGGATACCAACACTTCCCTTTTTTCGCACAGGAAGGATCCTGAGGGAGGTCAGGGGCGAACGAGGGGTCGAGCGGGTTGGGGGGACATTGGGGACGTCTGGTGAGGGAGTTGTGGTACCTTCATGGGGATTGGCAGCAGGTGCTGCTGGATGTGCTGGGGAGGGTTGGGGGAGCTCAGGCTGTACCGGGGGGGCTCGGGCAGTATCGGGGTGTTTCAGGGGGCTGTTTTTGGGGTACCCTCGTGGCGGTTGGCCTGCAGCACGCGGGGCAGCAGCCGCTCCTGGCAGTACTTGCGCGTGGTGTCTCGCAGCAGCCGCTCCTCGGCGCTCAGCAGCCCCTCCAGCCCCAGCGGGTCCTGCCAGTCGAACTGGGCGGTGGCTGGGGAGGGGGCCAGCCCCGGGGGAGGGGGGTGTCAGCACCGGGAACGCGTCATGTGCCCCCCTCCCCTCGTGGCTGCGGATCCCGAGGGGGGGTCCTGGGATCCCGTCCCCGCCTCCACTCACCGTGTGCGGGGGGCGGCCCGGTGCTCCCCCACCGGACACCGCTCCGGGCCAGGCGCAACAGGGGGGTGGCCAAACGCAGCGCCATGGGGGGCTTGGGGGGGACACGGGAGGATCAGGGACCCCCGATTCTCGCCCAGGGATCCCAGATATCCTGCAGGAACCCACGATTCCCGCCAGAGACCCCTCCTTTACACCCCCCAATTCCCCCCCAGCGTTCCCGAATTCACTCCAGACACCACAAGAGATCTCCCTTGCGCCTCCAATTCCCCACAATCCCGCTAAGAGCCCCCCGAGAGATCCCCAACTCCCCCAAATCCCGCGGGGACACCCCCACAACAGCCGCCAGGGCCTCCCCAACTGGCCCCGACCCTCCCCGGGTGACCCCTGACCCCCCATTCCGCCCCCAGGTCCCCCCGGACCATTCGGGCGCAGCGGCGGCGAACGGACCCGGTAGAGCCGTGACGTCACGGGGGGTGGGGGGGGCGTGGCGGGGGCGTGGAGGGGAGACACCGACATTAACCCGCGAGTGTCCGGGCTGAGGGGCGTGACACCCCCGAATAACCTCCCGAGGGGGCTCGGGCTGCCCCTCAAGGATGTACGACCCCTCTAGATCACCGCCCAGGGGATTCTGGGGGTCCGCGCACGATGAAGAGTGTCCATCGGCCGGGGCGGTGTGTCCGCCCAAAGTCCTGCCCGCCCTCCCCCGGTGTGTCCCCCCGAACGGTCCCGAACGACACCGGGGGACGGTGCTGTACAGCCTTTATTGGTCCCCGGGGCCCCCCCGGCCCCCCCTGTCCCGGGGGGAGCGTTTGCATAGCGATAACGGGGGGTGGAGGGGGGAAAGGAGAGTGGGATGATGTCACAGGGTGGCTGGTGATGTCACCAGCTTGGGTGGCTCTTGTGTGACGTCACCACCGGGTCGCATAGCCCCCCCTCGGCTGTCATTGCAGCTGTGACATCACCGCCCTCGCACCCTCCGTGACATCACAGCTGTGATGTCACCACTCAAATGCCACTGGTGACGCCAGAGCCGCGACGTCATTGATCCTCGAGTGATGTCAGAGCAGCACCCGTGCCCCTCCCGTGACATCGGTGCTGTGACGTCAACACCGGGGGCCATAACCGGGGGCCAACGGGACACCGGGGGGAGAGGGGCATCACCCTGGGGGGGTTCCCCGGGTCGATGACATCACACCGGGGGGGTGCCGGGTCGGTGACGTCACACGGGGGGGTTGTCACAGTATTAACCCTTCGCGCTCGCGGGGAGGGGCCGGGGGCGCACGACCCCCTCATGCCTGGGGGTCCGGGGGTGTCCCCCCTATTTACAGCCGGGGGTGGGGGGGCTCGGGTAAAGCTCAGCGCCCGGGAGGGCCCGCGGCGCTCCGGGGATCCCCGGGGGTGGCACCGGACCCCACCACCACGATGGGCACCGGGGGCCCCCCCGGGGCCGCCCCCCCGCGCTCGTGCTCCTGTACCGGGCTGAGGGCCTTGGGGGGGCCCCGCGCCCCCCGCTCGGGCTCCTCCGGCCCCGAGGGGGTCGGCTCTGCCCCGGGGGGGCCCCCCAGCAGCAGCGGCAGCTCCTGCCGGCCCAGGCGGCGGGCGGGGGGCGCGGGAGGGGGCGGCTCGGCCGGGCCCTCCCCGTCCCACTCGGCCAAGCTCTGCAGCGGCGGCTCGGCCGGGAAGTCTTTTCGGGGGGGCTCCAGCCCCAGCTTGCGGGGGGGGCCCGGCGCCGCCTTCTCCGGGATCCCGCGGCGGGCGAGGCGCGGGGACTCGGCGGCCTTGGGGTGCAGCTTGGCGGGGAAGGCGGGCGGAGAGGCGGCCGGCGGCGAGGGCGTGTGGGCGAGCGGCGAGAGCGGGATGCTGCCGGCGGAGCGGCACCGCGCCGCCCGGTATTGCCGCTGCAGCTTCGGCGACAGTCCCTGCAGCGAGCTCGGCCGCAGGTGCGGCCCCGCCGGTGACGGCGGAGCGCTGGAGCCCGGCGAGCTGCTGGGCGGGGAGGCCCCTGCGCGGAACGAGGTCAGCGTGGGGGGAACGGCACCGGACACCGGGACTGGACACCGGGAGCCCCGACCCGTTCCCGTGACCACGCTCCGTCCGCAAGCCCCCGCCCTTTTCCCGCCGCCGTCCACCACCGTGGCCCCGCCCACCTCCCGTAGCCTCGCCCCTTACCGGTGTCGCGCGCCCGCGCGTGCGTGGGGGAGGCGGGCAGCGAGTCGGAGGAGGATAGCGAGCGGCTCAGTGACGTCAGCGAACGGCTCGTGTGCAGCAGCGAGGCCTGGCGGGCCAGGTGCCGGAACAGCGCACTGCGCCGCCTGCCGGGCGGGAGGACCGTCACATCCCCGTGCCACCCCGCCCTCCACCCCAACCAGAGCCGCCCCCGGTGCCCCGTGCCCACCTCTCGTGGCCGCTCCCGGTGCCCCCCCGCCGGTTCCTCCGGGCCATCTTGGCGCGGGCGCTGCGGCGCCGCGCGGGGCCCAGACGGATCGAGGTGTTCTCCAGCGGCGTCGTTGTCACCAGCACTTTCGTCCCGCTCTGGGCGACAGCGGGTCACCCAACACGCACCCCCCCACCAGGACTCACCCCCTGCTCATGGCTGACCTGCCATGACCCTGCCATCACCCACGACCCCCGACCACCGCCGTCGTCCCCTGGCGACCTCTTAGCCCGCTGTGACCTCCCAGCACCCCACGACCCACCCATGACACTCCCCCCACGACTCCCCCAGCCGCTCACCCCGGCGCCCCCCACCTTGAGGATGAGCTCCACCACCTCGGTGTGCACCAGCCCGTGCACCGGCTCCCCGTTCACGTGCGTGATCAGGTCCCCGGCGCACAGCCCGGCCTCCTGCGCGGGGCCGCCCTCCTCCACGTGCTGCCCCCCAAAAACGGGGTCACCTCCAGTGCGCTGGGGATGTCACAGCCAGGACCACCCCGCCCACCCCCCCCCCCGCATTCCCCAAAGCGGGGTTACCCACAATGCACCCCGATTGCCACACCCCAGACCCCCCAAATGCCTCCCACATGTCCCACGGTGTCCCTAAGACCCCTTGTCCCTCCTTGTCCCCTGACCCAAATGACGCGGAAGGCGCTGCCACCCCCAATGAAAACCCTGTCCCCTCGTGTCCCCAAGCCCGCCCTGTTCCCATGTCCCGCAATGTCCCCAAGCCCGCCCATGTCCCCCCTTGTCCTTGTTCCCGACGTGGCTCCGCCACCAAAAATCCCCTTTCTCCGTCTCCCCTCCGTCCCCGTGCCACCCCCGTGTGTCCCCGTGTGTCCCTGACCCAGACGACGTGGTGCACGCTGTACACGTCGCTGTCGCCCAGGTAGACGCGGATGGCTCGCAGGGTGAACCCGAACTTCTTTCCGGGCCGGGGGATGGCGATGGGCGAGCGGGGCGGCGCGGCCACGGCCGGGGCCAGCTCCCGGCCCGGCGACGAGTCCCGAGACGAGGGGTCCGACGACAGCGACCGCGGGGACATTGGGCTGCCAAGGGGGGACGAGCCGGGCGCCTCCCCTGCGCCCCCAGACCCCGCTGACCGCCACCCAAAAACCCCCACGGGAGACGCCCAGACCCCCCCCCATGGGCACCGCTGTCACCCCCGGGGACCGGGGACACCCCACCCGTAGGACTGCGGGTCCCACCGCCCACAAAACCCCCCATGGGAGACCCCAAATCCACAGGATTGGGAGTCCCAACACCCACAGAAACACCGTAGACCCCCAGCCTCCCCCTCCTATGGGGCTGGAGGGGTCCCTGGGTGTTTGGGGTCCTTAGGGGAGGGTGCTTTCAGGGGGCTCCCGGGGTGATTTGGGGTCCTTGGGAGGAGATCCCTGGGAATGGGGGGGGGTGCCGGGAAAATGTGGGTCCCCTGTGGGTGTCCCGGGGGGATTTGGGGTCCTTTCGGGGGATCCCGGGAGGATTTAGGGAGAGATCCCTGGGAATAAGGGGGGTTCCGGGTGAACTTGGGGTCCCCAGGGGTGTCACCCACCGCTGGGGATGATGACGGACAGCGCGGTGGCCGACGCCGACTTGGTGACCTTCCCGGGGGCTCGGGGGCTGCGCTTGTCCCCCCCGCCCTCGGCGGGGGCCACCCCGGGGTGCCGCGGCCGCCGCAGCCCCAGCTCGGAGCGGGCCGGGAGCGCTTCCCCGGCCCTCGGCGCTCTGTCCCCTGCGCGGGGCGGGCGACACGGGCTGCTGAAGGGACCCGGAGCACACCGGGGACACCTTCCCCCCCTTCCCGGGACTCACCTGGCTCCTCGCCAGCTCCGTCCGGGGGTCCTCCGTTGCGGGGGCACGGCCGCTCCTCGGGGGGGGGCCCGGGGCGCGCCGGCTCCAGCAGCGCCGAGAAGCGGCGGCGAGCGCCCGGGGGGGAGCTGCCCTCGCCCTCGGGGGGCGGCCCCTCACCGGCCGAGCGGTGCTTCCTGCGGGAACACGGGCGGTGGGGATGGGGGCGGTCTGAGCCCTGCGCCGCCCCGAGCCCCCCCGGGACCCCCCAGGACCCCGCAGGTGCGCACAGTTCAGGTGATCCCGTTCTCCAGCCGCGCTCGCGGGTGAAGCCATCGCGTCTCCCCTCGTCCCGAGGGCGGCCCTTGGGCTTCGGCTCCTGCGAGAGCTGCTCCAGGCTGCTGTACACCTGCGGGAGCGCACCTGGTCACACCTGAGCACAGCTGGGCAGACCTGGGCACACAGCTGGGCATATCCATCATCGGATGAGAGTCCCACAGGGCTGTCTCAGCTTCTGCGCATCCCTCACATCCCCAAATCCCTGTCCCCCCTCTCCATACCTGTGTCCCCCACCTGTCCCTGCGCCCCCTCCCCAGCCCCACCTTGCTGAAGCGGGGGGAGCAGGACGAGAACTGCCGGATCTCCACGGGCTCGTCCTCTGTCGTGTCCTCGTCCTCGTACGATGTCACGTGGGGGTACCTGTCCGACCGCGCTGGGGGAAGACAGGTTTGTGTGTGTGGGGGGGTCCCTTAGAGTCACCTTGGAGTGGGGAGGAGCCCCAAGGAGGGGCTGGGTGGGGGGGTCCCGGGATGTTCCAGGGGGTGATCCAAGTGGAATCCCAGGGTTGTCCCCCAGGGGGTTCCCGGGGGTCTCTCACTGTCGAAGTAGCTCGTGTCCTCCTCAGACTCCAGGTGCGGCACGAACTCGGCTTTCTGCCGCAGCAGCCCCGTCCAGTCGAGCGTGGCAAAGAAGCCGTGGGCCTTCACCTCCTGAGCCCCCCCTGCGCAGCAGCACCGGCTCAGGGAGGTCCCGGGGGTTCCCAGGGGACCGGGGGGGTCCCGGGGGTCTGGGGAGGGTCTCACCTGCACCGAGGCGCCGCAGCGGGTCGGGCTGCAAGAGGCAGGAGATGAGGTGCTGCGCATCCGGGGGCAGTGCCTCGTCCCCCTCCGGCCACAGGATCTCATCTGGCACAGGGGGACACCGAGGGGACAGCTGAGCCGAGACCCCCACACCTGGGGTCACCTGCCCCGTGCCCCTGCATCCCCACGCTGACCTGTGTCCCTGTGTCACCCCATCCTGCTGTGTCCCCGTGTCCCCTGCCAAACCTGAGGTCACCCGCGCGGTGTCCCCGTGTCCCCATGGGCCCTACCTGAGATCACCTGCCCGAAGAGCTCCTCGGGGGTGTCCCCGAAGAAGGGGACACAGCCCACCAGGAACTCGTAGAGGACGATGCCCATGGCCCACCAGTCCACGGGCTTCCCGTAGCCCTGGCGCAGGATCACCTCGGGTGCAATGTACTCGGGGGTGCCGCACACCTGGGGACAGGTGAGCTCAGCATGGGACACGCCCCTGCAGCTGCTGGGACACACCCCACTCCCCTGGCCCCACCCTGTCCCTGGCTTTGGCACACCTGGGTGCACACCTGGACACACCTGGCTGCCCACCTGCGGAGCACACTTGTGCTCATCTGTGGCACCCACCTGTGCCACCTGCAGCACCCACCTGCTTGTCTCGAAACTCCCTCGCGTCCTTCTCCATGTGCCCCTCGTACAGGTTGGTGGTGAGGCTCATCAGCCCCATCTTGGAGAGTCCGAAATCCGTCAGCTTCACGTGGCCCAGCGAGGTGATCAGGAGGCTGCCGAGGCGGGTGCGCACAGGTGAGCCGGGCGGGGCCCAGGTGAGTCCCCAGAGCCCCCCCCCGCCCGTGCCCCCGGTCCCACTTGTCGGGCTTGAGGTCGCGGTGCACGATGCCGTAGGTGTGGAGGTACTCCAGCGCCAGCACGGTCTCGGCAAAGTAGAGCCGGGCCAGCTCCAGCGGCAGCGCCCCGATGTGCTTCAGCAGCGTGGCACAGTCCCCGCCTGGGGACACGGGGGACAGGGGGGACACCGGGGGGACACCGGGGACAGGGGGGATGTGGGGACAGCGGGGATGTGATGGGACATGAGGGGGAATGAGGATAGGAGCACATGGGGGGGCATGGGAACAACTGTTACCACAACACCCAGCCCTATACCCCTGTCCCCAGCCCCATCTCATGACACCCAACCCCATGCTGCGATATGCACCCCCTATCGCGACACCCATCTCCCTACTGTGCCCCCCGCCCTTCCTATCGTGCCCCCCGTGCCCACCTTCCACGTACTCCATGACCATGCAGAGGTGGCGGCGGGTCTGGAAGGAGCAGAACATGCTGACCACGAAGGGGTTCTCGGCGAAGGTGAGGATGTCGCGCTCCACGAAGGCCTGGTGCACCTGGTTCCGCAGCAGCAGGTTCTGCTTGTTGATCTTCTTCATGGCGAAGCGCTGCCGCGTGGCCGTGTGCCGCACCAGGTACACCGCCCTGTGTCACGACATGTCGAGATATGAGCCGGGGACACCCCTTCCCGGGCCCGGCCCCCCGCGCGGGGACCTCCCGCCGCTCACCCGTAGGCGCCGTTGCTGATGAGTTTGATGGTCTCGAAGTCGCTCTCACCTGGCGGCTCCTTGGGCCTGGGGGCGGCGGTGGCGCGGCCCTGGGGGCACGGGGGGCACAGGTGACACGGGGGGACACGGGGGCATGGCAGGGGGACAGGTAACAGGTAACACCTGTTGGTGACACCGGGGGGACACGGGGAGGGGTCATGGGGAGACACGAGGGGACACGGGGGGAAACGGGGGGGACACAGCACCCACCTCAGCCCCCTCCTCGGGCTCCGGCGTGTTGGTGCCGCTGCTGTCGAGCTCCTCCAGGTGCAGCATGTCTGGGGGGACACGGGGGCACAGGTGGGGACACCAGGGGCACAGGTGTGTGTGTGGGGGACATGGCAGGGTTACAGGTGTGTGTCCCCTCACACCTGTCCCCCCCACCTTTTCCCCCACACCTGTCCCCATACCTGTCACACATCTGTCCCCTTGTACCTGTCCCCTCACACCTGTCCCCCACCCCTGTCCCCGTACCTGTGCGGCCCCCCCGTGCCCGGCCCAGTTGTCTGAGCAGGTACCGGGGGGTGTCGGCCCGCAGTGGCCCCTCGGCCCGGCCCGCGGTGACAGCCAGCAGCTGGGACAGCCCTGCAGGGTCAAACTCCTGCGGGGGACACAGGTGATGGGACACAGGTGAGGGGAACACAGGTGAGGAGGGCAGGGACAGGGGACAGGTGCCACGCCTCACCAGGCACTCGAGCAGCCGCGCAGGGCGGGAGATGATGATGAGGAGCCTCTTCACCAGCTGGGTGATGAAGGCCACCTCCTCCGACTCCGAGCGCTCGTAGGCCTGCAGGTGACACGGAAGGGAGGACATGGGGACACTTGGGGGGTCCCTTGGGGTCATATCGAGCCCTGCTGGGTCCCTTGGATCCCTGTAGGGTCCCACTGGGTCCAGTTGGGTCCCACTGGTCTCTGCCAGGCCCCGGACCGTTCTGTAGGGTGCCGTTGGGCCCCATTGGATCCCTGTTAGGTCCTTCTGGGTCCTGTTAGTCGTCTTTGGGTTCTGTTGGGTCCCTTGGATCCCCGTTGGGTCCCGTTGGATCCCACTGAGCCCCCTTGGGTTCTGTTGGGTCCTGTTGGGTCCCACTGATCCCCGCAGTCCCCCGGGGGTCCCGGTGCCGGCGCGGGGGCTGTCTCACATCCTGCAGCAGGCGCTCCATGTTCTCCTGCAGCTCGCAGAAGTATCCGGCGGTGATGAGGCCGTGCCGGGCCTTGGCCAGGCAGTCCCGTGCCAGCTCCACCAGCTGGTGCTGGATGAAGCTGAGGGCGCCATCGGCCAGCGGGGTCCCGCCGGGGCCGCAGCCGCGCACAAACTCCTCCAGGCGCTCCTCCATCTGCGCCGTGGCCTGCAGCACCGGCACCGGGGGCGTCCCCACGGCTCCCGTGGGGCGCCGTAACCAACCCCACAGCCACACACAGCCACCCTGAATGTCTCCACAGCCACCCACAGACCCCAGGGACACCCTGAATGTCCCTGTGGCCACCCCACAGACCCCCTTAGATCCCATAATTACCCCCATGGCACACCACAGCCCCCCAAGACCCCATAAACACCCTCCTAGCCACCCTACAGCCACCCAGAGACCCTATAACCGCCCCCATGGCCACCCCACAGCCCCCCTGGAGCCCCCCAGCCGCACCTTGGGGAACCTCTCCTTGTACACGTGGTTCATCATCACGATCTCGTTGTCGTGGGACGAGGGCGAGCGCCCGGGGCTGGGGGAGGGGGGCACAGCTGGCATCCCCGTGGGACCCCCAGGTGACCCACCCCCCCAGCACCCCCCCAGCACCCCCCCAGCACCCCCCCCCACCTCCCACCATGGACAACCCCCCCGAGCTGCTTTGGGCCACGCCCAAATCCCAGCCCTTCCCTAAACCCACAGTGTCCCACAACGGTCCCCAACCCTGCTGTGACCCCCCCTGCCCCCACTCCTCCCCAAATCCCGCAGTGACCCCAAAGCTGGCAGTGACCTCCACCCTCCTGCTGTCCCCCCGAACCCCACAATGACCCCACACAACCCCCCTCTCCTCCCAATCCCCCTCAGTGCCGAGGGGTCCCCAGGCCCACCTGAGGCTGCGGGAGCGTGGCCGGGGGGCCGGGCCCCCCCGAGCCCCCCCATCCTCCTCGGCCAGGCTCTCGGAGCTGCCGAAGTGGCGGGACAGGAACCGCAGCTCCTCGGGCGTGGGCTGCGCCGGCAGCTGGTGCAGCCGCTCCTGCGACGAGCACGAGGACTGCGCGCCCGCGTCACCCCCGGGACCCCCCACAGCTCCCCCGGGTCAGCCCCCCGAGGCCGGGTACCCCCTGGACCCCCCCCAGGTATCCCCTGGAAAATCCCAGCCCCCTCCAGGTACCCCCAGCCCCCCCCCCCAAGTCACCCCTCAGTCCCCCCCAAAACCAACACGGCCCCCCCGGGCCATTCCCCTGGTCCCCCACAACGGCTCCACCCCGCCTCACCCCCTCCCCAGCCCCCCCGGACCCCCCTCTACCCCTCCCCCGGGGGTCCCCGAGCCCCCCGACTCACCGAGACGGTGGAGCTGGGGGTGTTGGTTCCATAGCCCGAGGAGGGCAGCGAGGCCAGCGACCACCGACGACCGTCAGCGCTGGCAGGGCACACGGGGGGAATCAGGGGACCCCGGGATACTCCCCGGAACCCCTCAGGTTGGGAGGGGATCGATGGTTCCTGTTCCCGAGTGTCCCTGTCCCTGTCACCACCCTCGGACACGTGGGAGCCCTCCCAGAGACATTGCTGTCACCCCCCGGACACTGGGAACATCCCCGGACATTGGGGACCCCCCCCTTGACCCCAACGACCCCCCCGGACCCCGAGAACTCCTCCCCGGACACACCCAGAGACCCCCACCCACCCATCCCTGCCCGGTAGTCACAGCTGTCCCCAACCTGTGTCCCCCCGACCCTGACAGCTGCGACACCCCCGGACCCCCCCTCACCGGCGGGAGGAGGCGAAGGAGAAGTGTGCGGGGGCGCTGGGTGAGAAATTGCGGGGGCTGTCCAGGGGGCTGTTACCTGGGCACACAGGTAAGAGTGACGTCAGCACCCCGCCCTGCAAGGCCACACCCCCAGCGCGCGGGTGGGCGTGGGCAAGAGGGTGGGGAACACCCCAGGGGAAAAAAAAAAAAAGGGGTGGGGCAGGAGGGACCCCAGGGATGGGGGGGTCTGTAAAGGTACCTGAGGGTTATGGAGGGGTCTCTCGGGGGCTTCCCGGCAGTTTGGGAGGGGTCTTTAAAGTATTTTGGGGGGTTCTGTGGGGGTTTTGGGGGGACCAGGGTCTCGGGGTGAGGTTGGAGACATCAAGGGGGTCTCAGGACATTTGCGGGGGGCGCTGGGGACACCGAGAGGGGAGCGGGGGAAAGCGAGGTGGGGTTGGGGACACCGAGAAGGGGCTGGGGGACACTGGGGGGTTTTGGGACACCTGGGGGCTGTTGGGGACATCTGGGGGTGTCGGTGGCACCGGGGGGGTCCGGGGGTCTCACCGATGTGTCCGGGCAGCGGCGAGTGGGGTCTCGGGAGGGTGGGGGAGGTGCTGGTCAGGATCAGGCTCTTCCGGTTGCTCGTGCGGCAGCTGCGGGGGGCGGGGGGGGGGGCTTGGGTCGGGGTCGGGACCCCCCCAGAGCCCCCCCACAGGGACCCCCCCCCCGTCCACAGGCTGGGGGAGGGGCGCACCCACAGGCAGACCCCGCCCGCAAATGGGGAAGAGAATGGGGGGGCTCGGAGTGGGGTGAGGATGAGGATGAGGATGAGGATGAGGATGAGGAGGAAGGAGAAAGAGGATGGGGGGATGAACATGAGGATGAAGGAGGAAGAGAGTCAGGATGGAGGAAGCAGAGGGATGAAGGAGAATGAGGATGGAGGAAGCGGGAGGATGAGGGAGGAAGATGAGGACAGGATGAGGGAGATGATGGGAGGCAGGAGGATGAGGATGGAGCTGGGCGAGGATGAAGGCTGAGGATGGCACTGGAGGGTGAAAGCTGAGGATGACGCCGGTGCGGGAGGAAGGCCGAAGCCCCCCGGTACCTCTTGGTGCGGCGGAACATGCTGCTGCCCACCAGGATCGGCATCGGGGGGCTCCGGGGGGCTCCGGGGCGGCGGCGGGGCGGGGGGGGGGCGGGGGGGCCCGCGGCGGCTGCAGTGGGCGGGGCTTGGGCGGGGCCTGGGCGGGGTTTGGGGGGCGCAATGGGGGCGCACGGGGGGGGCACGGTGGGGGGGGTCTCACCTGCTGCTCTTCCGCGGCAGCGGCAGCTCCTTCTGGAACAGCGGCAACGGGTGGGGGGCGGCCCGGAGCCCCCGCACCACCGGGACCCCCCGGACACACCGGACCGAACCCCCCCCACCTCCGCAGCAGCGCTCTGGGGGGGCACCGCGGCCTCCGTTCCCCTCCTCGGGGCCGCCCGGTGTGCGAACCCCGCCGGATCGGGCGGTACCCGACACCGCCGGTATCGGAGACCCCCGGTACCGGGGCCGCATCTCCCCCACCCTCGACCCCGGTACCGGGGCTGCGCTGACCATCCCCCCGGTACCGCCCTGCCGAAGGGCCTGCAGTGCCCGGTGCCGATCCAATCCCTCCGGTGCCGATGCAATCCCTCCGGTGCCGATCCCCTCAGCGCTGTACCAACCCCCGCCGGTACCGATCCCCGCATCCTCCGGTACCCACATCCCTCCCTCTCCGGTACCGACCCCCTCCCGGTACGGACGCCGCACTCCCTCACCCGGTACCGATTCCCCGGTGTCCCCCTCACGCTGATGCCCTCCGGTACCGATTCCCCCCCCCGTTCCGGTACCGATTCCCGCATCGTCCGATATCGTTCCCCTCCCGGTACCGTCGTCCCCCTCCGGTTTCCACCTCAATAACAACCCCCCTCCCCTCTGGTACCTGCAGCCGCCGCCGGCGGATCACACCCGAATCATCCATGGCGCCGCTGCCGCTGCCGGTGTTGGGGGGGTCCCGGCCCCGCTGTCCCCCACCCGGTACCCGCAGCCCCCCCCCTTCAGCCACCCTCCGCCATCGCCCGGGACCCCCGGTTCACCCCGCCCCCTGCCCCACCCCGCCACGCCCCTGCCACGCCCCCCGGGCCGAGGGCGCCCCCCCGCTGCGGGGCGGTTCAGCCCGGTGCCCCCCCCCGTCCCCTCCCCCCCAATTCCCGCTGTCCGCGGTGCTGAACGGCGACGAGCAGGGGTCTGCGGGGCCCCCCCCCCCACCGCGGGAATTGGGGTCACGACCCCCCCCCCCCCAGCCCCATCAGAGACCCCCCAGCACTGAAACCCACCCTAGTCATGGCCCTATTAGAGACCCCCAGCACTGAATCCCCCCGGAAAATCTGGAACCCCGGAGGGGTTTGGGGTGCTCAGGGACACCCCCGGTGATCCCCCTGCCCCGTCCCGGTGTGACCCCCCGCCCCCAGATTAGACCCCTAATCCCCCGGGATTGAGGACACAGTGCTTTCCCGGCCTTTGGTCAGCGCTGATTAACACGGGCGGGGGCACACCGATTCCCTTCCCCCCTCGGGTTGGATTTGGGGGGGCATAACCCCCCCATAAAAATACTTCAGCTCAAGGGCCCCCCCAAAATGAAAAAAAAAAAAAAAAGAAGAAATTTGGGGTGTTTTAAATTCTTTATTACAAAATAATCAGCTGGGGTTTGGGCCCCCATTTTGGGGGGGGGGTGTCTCCCCTTTTTTGGGGGGTTCACAGCTCAGCCAGGGCCCGCAGGTTGCGCTCCTGGAAGAAGCGGTGGGGGGTGCGCTGGGGGGGGCTCCGGGCGAAGAAGGAAAGCACCGAGGGGGGGGGCTGTGGGGTCATCCGTGGGGTCCTCATCAGCCCTGTGGGGGCAAAAGGGGCACAGGAATTTGTGGGGGCAGAAAAATCCCCCCCCCCCCAATCCTGACCCCCTCATCGCACTGACAGGACCCCCCCCCACCACCAAATTCCCCCCCATTGCATGGGTCTGGGCCCCCCCCAGTTCCACAGGGACCACCCTGTGCCTTTGCCCCCCACCCCCAGAACTGTCCTGTTCCCTTAGAGCCACTTTACCCCCCCCCACGACCCCCCCTGTCCCTCCAGGACTCCCCTTCGCACCCCCATACCAGTGCACTGGGACCCCCCCTTGCTGCAGCAGTGTCTGTGCCGTGCCCCAGCTGAACCTGACAAGTTGGGGGAACCCAAAAATGGGGTGCAGGTTCCTCCTCAGCCACTCCTTGGTCTTGGGGTCTGCAAAAGGGTGGGGGGAACATGTCAGGGGCACCCCAAAATTGGGACCCCCCCCCCCCTTAAACCCAGCCCCCACCGTTGGGGTATCCGGAGCCATAATCGCGGTCGGGGTCCCCCAACTTCTCCACGAAGTTCCAGTGGAGCACAGCACGGTCCCGGGCGACCTGGGGGCATGGGGGGCTTTGGAGGGGCTTGGGGGGGCTCAGTGGGAGGGGGTCAAAGGGGCTTTGGGGGGGCTCAGAGGGAATGGAGGGTCCTGCCCCCCCCCAAAACTCAGCAGTCTGGGAGATTTGGGGGGCTCTGGGAAGTGGGGACGGTTTGGGGGGGTCACTTCAGGGGTTGGTGATGTTGCTGCTTGGGGAGGTCAGTTCCAGGGGGGTCAGTCTGGGGGAATCAGTTCAGGGGTTTGGGGGTGCTCCTGCCCAGGGGGGGACGACAGCCTGGGAGGGTCATTCCAGGGGGGGGTCAGTTTAAGGGATTGGGGGTCATTCCGGGGGTCCCAGCGCCCACCTTGGCGCAGATGCTGGCGGCACTGACTGTGGGGAACAGCGCATCGGCCTTGGGGCGCACGGTGACCCCCAGCCCCGGGAAGCGCCGCCGCAGCCGCGCCTCGTGCTTGTCCGCCGGCCCCACCGTGTCTGCAAACACCTGGGGGGGGCGGGCCCGGGACCCCCGAGTCACCACGGGAGCCCCCAAATCACTCCGGGTCCCCCCAGATCACCCTGAGATCTCACAGATCACCGCAGGATCCCCCAGACCACCCTGAGATCCCACAGATCCAGGACCCAAACCCGTCTGCCCTGCCCTCCCTTCCTAAAATTCCTCCCCCAATCCACCCAGATTCCCTTCCTCAGCACGATTCCTCCAAAATCACCCCCCCTCACTGTCAGAACACCACCAAAACACCCCAAATTCACCCCAAACCAATCTAGATCCCCCTCGAGGGAAACTGAGGCACAGAGGGGAAGAGCAAAGTGCGGGCTCCGACCCAGCTGCCCCTCCCCACACCCAGGGTGCCCCTAGGGAGCCTCCAAAACCCCACCTGGGCCACCTGCACCCCAGAATCGATCGCGAACTGGATCAGCTCTGCTGCCGTGTCGTGGGACAGTTCGTTCAGGTTGTACTTGGCTCTGGGGGGGGATTTGGGGGGCGTCACCCCCAAACTGGAAGCCCACCCTCACCCAGCATCCCAAACTGGAGCTGCATTCACCCCCCAAACACCCCAAAATTTGAGGGGTGGGAGATGGGCAGCACCGAGGGTGGGAGGGGTGGGGGGGAACCAGAGGTTCTTGGAGGGGTTAAAGGGGGTTCACAGAGGGATCGGTGGGACCCCGAGAGTTCGGAGGGGTCCCCGGGGGGTCTCGGGGGTCTCACCGCTGCTGCATGCAGGCAGAGATGTGGTCGGGGGGCAGCACCTGCAGCGCCCACCCCACCCAATCCCCCGCCGCTTCCAGGAGCCCGAAGCGCCGCTCCCGCTCCGCCTCCGACAGCGTCTTCGAATCTGGGGGGGGCCCAGGGAGGTGAGGGACCCCCCCCCCGGAATCCCCACAGCTCCCCCCTGACCCCAGACCCACCCCTGTGCTCCCCAAAGCTCCCCCCAGTCCCCCATTCCTGGCACAGCCCGGCGCTTCCCACTCCGCCATCCCCGGGACTCCGAAGGACCCGATCCCGCACCCCCCCCAAACTCTCGGCACCCCCCACGCCCTCCCGGGACCCCCCACCTGCCACCCCCAGCGCCTCCAGCTCCGGCAGCTTCTCCTCGGGGCAGTAACAGATCGCGTAAACCATCGGCCCTGGGGGGGGCACGGGGGGGGTGAGGAGGGACCCCGGGGGCACCGGGACCCCTCCCACTCAAAGTCTCGGTGCACCGGGACCCTCTCCACCCAAACCTCGGACCCCTAAACTCAATCCCCGGTGCACCAGGATCTTCCCCCTCAATCCTCGGTACAGCGGCACCCCTCCCATTCAAACCCCGGACCCCCAAAACCAACCCCCGGTACACCGGGACCCCTCCCATTCGAACTCTGAGTATACCGGGACGCTTCCCTGTCTATCCCCCGTGCACCGAGACCCTCCCCACCCAAATCCCGGACCCCCAAACCCATCCACCGGTGCACCGGGACCCCTCCGCGCCACGTGCAACCGCCCGCCGGCCCTCCCCGATCCCGTTACCCACGGAACCCCCTCCGGGCTCACCGAGCACCGGCCCCCGGCCCGCCTCGTCCACGCCGAGCACGCAAGGCCGGCGGCGGCACAGAGGGGGCACGGCGGAGGCGAAGCGACCCCCGGCCGCCGGATCCCGCTCCAGCGCGGACAGCGCCATGGCGCGGCCGAGGGGCGGGGCTTCCATGGGCGGGGCACAGGAGGAGGCGTGGCTTTACTAGGCGTGTCCCCACATTAACCAATCATCGTCAGAAGAGGCGTGGCTTAGTTGGGGCGGAGGGGCATAGCGAAGGGGCGGGTCGCTCTATCGTGGCGCCATTGCGCGGGGGCGGGGTTTAACGGAAAGGGCGGGGTTTAACGGGCCTGGATCCTCTCCCCGGCGGGGGTGGGGCGGGGGTCTGCAGAGCACCGGGAAAAACGTGGGGTGGAGCGTCCAGGGACGGGGGTGTGACAGCCCGAAAAGGGCGGGAGGTCCCCGGGATGGTGGGGGCGGACGGTGGGGTCCCGGGAAGGTGGGGGTTGGTGGTGGGGGATGTCCCGGAAGCCTCGTGTTCTTACCACCCCCCGGTCCGGGAAGAGCGGGAGGGGGTTCCCGGAACGAGCCCTCCCTCTCCCGCCTGCCCATATATGGGCACGGTTGCGTCAGCGGGGAAAGCCCCGGCCCCGCCCACTTCCGTTGACGCCGGTGCACGCGGGGGGCTTCCCACGGGAGGGGGGGACACGCACGGCCCCCCGCCGCCGCCCCCGGTTCGGCACCACCAGACCCCGTTATGGCAATTATTATTGTTATTAATTAAATACAAACGTACAAAAAACCCCAACAAAAATATGCAGCGACAACAAATCGCCCCCACACCCCCCCCCCGGCATCTGGGGGGCCCCGGGGGCAGTTCCCCACCTGGGGGGGGGAGTGTCTTGTAAACGTAACGGGGGGATGAGCCCCCTCAAACACCCCCCTCTGAGGTGTGCACAGCCCCTCCCGGCGGAATCCGCCATTTGGAGGGGCCTGACCCCTCCCCTCAGAACCAGGGGGGTCCCCAGGCCCAGCTGGGGGGGCTCCATGCCCTGTTTGGGGGGTCCCCATCCATCCCACAGGCCCCGTTCCCGCAGATCCTGAGGGTCCTCGTAGGGGGTGAGGAATTCTGGTCCTGCCGGTCCCTTCAGGGTTGCCCAGTCCGGGGGTATCTCATTCTCACGGGTCCTTTTAGGGGGTTCCCAGCTGCTCCAGGTCCACATGGTGGGGGGGGGTCTCCCCCTCGCCGAGCAGCAGCCGGACCCGACCCACTCCATTGGGGTCCCCCCGACGCCGCGAGCCTCATCCAGCGCGGTCCCGGTGCCGCCGTGTCCCCGCCGGTCCAGCCCTGTCCGTGGCCAGGGGGGTCCCCGCCCCTCCGTGTCCAGCCAGGTGCGGGGGATGCGCCCCGGGGGTGTCCATGGGGGTCCGCGGAAGGAGCCAGCGCTGCCCCGGAGCCCCCTCGATGCCGGTCCCTGCTCGCCGGGGGTGGGTTCTAGAAGCCGAGCGCGGCTCCGGGGGGCAGCGGGCAGCCCGAACCCGCGTGGTCCCGCACGGAGCCGCGGAGCCGCCGCACCTGAGCTCGCAGTCCCGCCGCCGTGGCCGCCAGCGCCGCGTTCTGAGCTCGGAGCCCCCGGACGCGCTGCTCCAACCGGGCGATTCGCTCCAGCTTCCGCCGCCGGCACCGGCTCGCCGCCAGCCGGTTCCGCAACCTCCGCCGCTCCGCCTGCAGCCGCTCCGGGGAATCCGGGCCCGGCTCCGCCGCCTCCGCCTCCGCTCCGGGGACCCCCGGGAAGGGTCCCCCCATCCCCGCCGCCGTCGTCGTCAGCACTGGCGGCTCCGGGAGTGCCACGTTGGGCGGCCCCGGTTGGTGCAGCTCGTCCAGCGCTTGGGCGAAGCTGCCGGTGAAACCGTCGCGCTCGCCGGCACCGGGGTAGAAGAAGCTGCCGCTACCGGGGCCGCTCCCGAAGAAGGTGCCGTCGGGGCACGCAGCCGGTTTGAGCCCGCGGAAGGGCTCCTGGGGGGGGTCCCTGTTGTAGCGGGCCCGGTAAGGTGCCGTAGTCGGGCTCTGGGCGGCAGAAGCCGCCCGGGAAGGGCGCGGGACGGTAGAACGGCGGCTCCATCCGCACCGGGAGCCTCGGGACTCGAACCCGGGGCTCCTCGCTACCCGCCCTATTTATAGCCGCGCGAGGCGGAAACGCGGCGCTATTGGCTGTGGGGGGCGCCCCTCCAGCATGGACACTCCCCTTCAGTGTGGACTCGCCCTCTCCTGCCTGGACACGCCCCCAGAGGGCGGGGGCTTGGGGAGCATTTTGGGGGGGGCACTGGTGGGAAAAGAGGGGGTACAGGTGAGCAAAGGAGGCCTAGGTGTGTGCAAGAGGGTCAGCTGAGGTCAAAGAAAGGGGGCAGGCGAGCAACAGTGGGGGGGTGTAGGTGTGAAAAACAAGCCAGGCGTGTAAAGGGGGAGACAGGTGTGCGAGGGGGTGACAGGTGTGTGCCGGGGGGGGGGGGGTGTCACATGCCAGGCCATTCACACGCCTGTTGCCTCCTGAGTTCACATCGGCGCCCTCGTGTCCCCACATTGGTCACACCAGGGACAACAGGACCTTCCAACAACGCCCCCAAAAGCCCTCGGGACCCCCAGAAGCCCCAGCCAGGGGTGGGGGGCTGTGCCCGGGCGTGTCGTCGGCGTGTCCCCAGCGTGTCCCAGCCCGTCAGGGCGTGGCTGGACGCACACGCGTGTGCACGTGTGGGGACTTGTGCGCAGTGGGAGGAACACGAGGGTCCCCGGGACTTCCAGAGTGGGACGGGCCCCTCCTCCCCCTCGCAGATTTTAGGGGATTTTAGGGGATTTTGAGGCTGGATTTTCCCTCCTGACTTCTCCTTCCTTGTGACTCAGGCCGTGCCATCCACTCCCCCTTCTCCCCGATGTGACCCTGCCATCGATGTCACAACACCTGGAGTGACCTCCCCCGGGGTGACCCCCAGGCCATCCCCCTTGGGAGGGGGACCCAGGTGGGGTCACACCTGGCTCCCCCCCTGCTGGAGGAGCAGGAAGAGGGGAGGAGAAATGGGTGGAAAATTGGGGGGGAACCTCGATATTGGCATGCATCAGTCACGGGGGCACAGGGGTATTTGGAGGGACACCGGGGAGGGGTCCCGGTCCTGAGGAGGCTTCGGGGTGTCTTTTCTTTCCCCCCCCCTACCCCCAAAGTGACTTTCGGGGGCCCCAACGGCCCCAACCGTCACCGGGGTTTCGGGCTGAGGGGGCCCCGGATGTCCGGGGCGGGGGGGACACGGCACATGCGGGGAAGAGCCCAGGGTGTTCTAGGGCCAAACTGGGAACACTAGGAGAGTGTTGGGGTCACACCGGGGGGATCTGGGGTCGATACTGGGAGCACTAGGATGCCCCCAGGGCCATGCTGGGAGCTCTGGCGGGGTTCCAGGTACAACTGGGAGCACTGGCTTGCACTCAGAACCATACTGGGAGCACGGTGGGGTGAGCGGGAGGGGGGTGCTCCAGGACCATACTGAGAATACTGGGGGGGTTCCGGCCTTCGCGAGGCCGCCGGGTTCAGCGCTGACGCAGCGCGGGCGTCGCCGCCGCCGCCGCCCCGCGGCGAGAACAGCCCGGCTTGACCCTCCTCGAGCCGAGGGAGCCCGACGGGCGCGGCCGCGGGGGCGGCGGGACGCGGCCATGAGTCACCGGCGGGGCCGAGCCGGACGCCATGACCGCGCGAACGGGGCCGCTCTGGGCGCGACTCTATGGCCTTGGAGGGCATGGTTCTAATCCGAACGGGGCGTGTCAGGCAGGAGGCGCGGGGCGTAGGTGTGGCCGCTCTGTCCCCATCTCTACGACCTAGGAGGATGACGGAAGAGGCGCGGCCGGAAGTGGGCGTGGCCTGCAGGTGCGGCCGCTCTAGGTGCGTCTCTATGGCCGGGAGGCCGGGGCGGGGCGGGCAGGGGGCGGGGCGCAGGTGCGGCCGCTCTGGGCGCGGCTCGGTGCCCCTGGAGGACCGGGATCGGCCGGACATGGCGGCGGGGCGGGACGTGTGCGGGGCGCTGCTCACCTGGGTAAGGGGGACTGGGAAAGCCCCCCGGGACCCTCAGGTTCAAGCGGGACCTCCCCGGTGCTCGGGGATCCACACGGGATTAGATCGGGACCCCTCCCCGGGGCGCTTCCTGCGGCTTCGGGAACTTTGGTCGCCTCGGGGCACCTGTGACCCCTTCAGGGACCCTGTGACCCGCCCCCCTCCCCCCCCCCAGGACCCTGTGATCCCCCCCATAAGCCCTGTGACCCCCCCCTTGGGGACCCTGTGACCGCCCTCAGGCACTTTCTGAGCCCTCAGGGACCCTATGACCCCTGCATCACCCCTGTGACCCCCCCCCATAACCCCTGTCACCCCTCCCCCCCAAGTCCCTGTGCCACCCCCCACACCCCCTCCAGGGACCTTTGACCCCCCCCAGACGTGTCCGAGCCCTTGTGACCTCCCGCCCTTTGTCCCTCTCTCAGCGCCCTTTGGCCCCTACGAATTCAGGGGTGGGTTGAGGGGGGTAATCCCTACCCCCCCCATCTGTGCCCCCTCTCAGTGGGTCTGTTGGGGCTGTCTGGGGGTTTTCGGGTGCCCCGATCCCTCCATTTTCCCCCCTTGTAGGGCTGTTCGGGGGTTTTGGGGTGCTCTGATTCCCCCTGGGGGTTTTTTTAGGGGTTTTGGGGTTCCCCTGACTCCCCCTTTTGCTCCCCCCAGCTGCAGACCTTTGACCCCCCCTGTCCGTGCGCGGCCCCCCCAGACCTGGCCAGCGGGGTGACCCTGGCCCACGTCCTGCACAAGATGTGAGTCTTTTATTAGGATGGGGGGCTTGTCCCCACCCTCGGGGGACCCCCCCTGAGAGGCCGAGGCTGATTTTGGGGACCCCCCCATGCCGCCCTCCCTCAGAGATCCCTCCTGGTTCGATGAGACATGGCTGGGCCAGATCCGGGACGAGCCTGAGGGGAACACCAGGATCAGGGTGAGGGGGGGGGGCTCGTTTTTTTTGGGGGGGGGGCAGGAAGTTTTGGGGTGGGATGTGGATTTTGGGGGTGCAGAATGTGGGGTTTGTTGTCTGTGGGGGTGCAGAATGTTTTGAGGTGGGGATTTTGGGGAGGGCCAAAGTGTGGGGTTTGTTTTGGGGGTGTGCAGAATGTTTTGGGGTGGGATGGGGATTTTGAGGGGTCAGAATATGGGGTTTGTTTTGGTTTTGGGGTTTGTTTTAGAGGGGTCCTGGTTTTGGTGTCTGTTTGGGGGGGCTGGTTTTGGAGAGGTTAAGGAGAGGTTTTGGGGGCTTAAGGAGAGGTGGTTTTTGTGGGGCTGCTTTTGGGGGTGCTGTTTTTGGAAAGGGGCTTTGGCGTCCTGGTTTTTGGGGGGAACTTTTGGGGAGGATTGATTTGGGGGGGTGCTTATTTGGGGAAGTTGATTGAGCTCCGTGGTGAAAACCTTGTGGGGGCTGTTTGGGAGGCCAGTTTTGGAGGGCTTTTTGGGGAGAGGCAATTTTGGGATACCCAAGCACCACAGCAATCAAGGTGTGAGTGGAATCTGGGGGCTTTGGGGGCGCCCACCTTGTTTCCCCCCTCCCCAGGTGAACAACCTGCGCAAGGTGCTGCAGAGTGTCCTGGAGTACTGGCAGGATGTGAGTGGAGGGGCTCTCCCAGCCTTGTGGTTTTGGGTTGGGGGGACTCCCCTGGGGTTTGGGGGAGTCCCTAAGGGTTAGGGGGGATCCCTGGGGTGGGGGCCTCGGGATCAGAGCCCCCCACCCCACCAGGTGCTGGGCCAGACTGTGGCAGAGCAGCACGTGCCGGATGTGGCGCTGGCCGCCCAGCACAGCGACCCCGAGCAGCTGGGCAAGCTGGTGCGACTGGTGCTGGGCTGCGCCGTCAGCTGTGACCGCCGGGAAGGTGGGGAGACCCCCCCGACCCCCCAAAACACCCCCCTGACCCCCCAAAACACCCTCCTGACCTCCCCAAAATCACCCCCCACGCCAGAGCACATCCAGCGCATCATGACGCTACAGGAGTCGGTGCAGCATGAAGTGATGACGGCCATCCAGGAGGTTGGGGCACTTTGGGGGTCCCTGTGGGATTTTGGGGGTCCCCGATGGGGGGTTTGGGGAGCCCTGAGGATGGTTTTGGAGTGTCCTCTGTGGGGGTCACTGTGCATTGCGTTTGGGGAGGTTTGGGACAGCCTCAGTGCGATCACAGGGCTTTGAGGGTCTCAGGGGAGTTTTGAGGACCCCCTGGGGTTATTGGGGGGCCTGAAGCCCCTCTGAGTCCCCCCCCAAACCCCAATTTGTTCCTCCCTTGTGGCAGCTCTTGGATCCGGAGCCATCGGAGCTGATGGCAGCAGAGACCTACGGGAACTTCGATGCTCAGGTAAGGGGGGCAGATTTGTGGGTGTATCGGGGGGATTTGGGGGTGTCAGGGGGGTCTCTGAGCCCCCCTGACTCCTGCTCCCGTGCCCCCCCAGTCCCGCCGGTATTACTTTCTGAGCCAGGAGCCCCCTGAGGAGACCCCGGGGGGATCAGGGCAGCGCTGCCGAGAGCTGGAGCAGCAGGTGAGGCCTGGAATCACCTGGGGAGGGTCTCCAAATCTCGTGTACCCCCAAATTCCACCTGAGGGTGAGTGGGAGGGGTTTCTCTGCTGGCTCCTGTGAGCGGTGGCAGCACCTGGGAGAGATCCTGGGCCCCTTCCTGCACACCTGGATTCTCCCAAGATTCCCTGTACCGGGTTAGGAACACCCAAAGTTTAATGGGAAAGGATTCTTGGGTGGTTCATGTGAGGTGGGGGAATATTTGGGATGGGTTTTTCCCACACACCTGGGCTCTGCAGGTGGCCATGCTGCTGGAGGAGAAGGGACACCTGGCCGCGGAGAACCAGGCGCTGCGGGAGCAGCTCGAGTCCGATGCTGCCGGCGCCACTGCTAAGAAGCTGCTGCGGCTGCAGACGCAGGTGGAGGAGCTGCAGGAGGAGAATTACAGGTGAGGACTCGCCCCCTGGGGTGCTCCCCCTCATCTGTGGGCCTCACCTGAGGCCTGGGGGCGTCCTGTTGCAGGCTGGAGAGCGGCAAGGAGGAGCTGCGGGCGCGCTGCTCACGCCTGGAGCAGGAGGCGCGGGGGCTGCAGGTGCGGGCGCAGGAGCTGAGCGGGCTGGCAGGGGAGGCACGGGCGCTGCGCGATGAGATGGACCTGCTCAGGTGAGCCATGACACCTATTCAGGTGAGCTGGGGTACCTCCTCAGGTGTGCCAAAACACCTGCTCAGGTGAGCCAGGGCATCTTGCATGCAGTACTCCTGAAAGGCTCTGTGTCCCACCGCGTCACCATCACCAGCACAGCCCTCCCCACGTGGCCGTGCCGGGGCTGGGGCGCATCATACCTGTGCTCAGGTGTCGCGGGAACAACTCAGGTGCGCCGATGTCACCATGCCCGCTCTCCCCTGTCCCCAGGGCGTCGTCGGCGCGGGCGGGGCGGCTGGAGGCGGCGGTGGCGGCGTACCGGGGCCGCGCGGCGGCGGCGGGTGAGCTGCGGCGCTGGGTGCGGGCGCTGGAGGAGCGCCACGCCGCCCAGGTGCGCCGTGCCGCACACCTGCAGCAGCAGCTGGGACGCGCCCAGGCCGGCTGTGCGCAGCTGGAGGCCGCCCGCAGGCAGGTGAGGGGGGCAAGGTGTGGGGAGGGGAGAGGCTCGGTTGTCCCTCCTGTGTGTCACCTGTGTGTCACCGCGCAGGTGGAAGAGCTGAGCGGGCAGCAGGCGGAGGCGGCGCTGAGGGCTGAGAAGTGGCACCTGGAATTCCGGCACCTGCAGGAGCGATTTGAGGCCCTGAACCAGGAGAAGGAGGTGGGTGAGGCTTGGGGACAACCCCCCCAGGCACACCTGCGGCCACACCTGGTGTCCCCTGAGCCCCCTGTCCCCCCCGCAGCGGCTGTTGGAGGAGCGGGACGCACTGCGCGAGGCCAACGAGGAGCTGCGCTGCGTGCAGGTGCAGCAGAGCTACCTGAGCCAGGCAGGTGAGTGCCACAGAGCCCACCTGGGAGGGAGGGGACACGCCTCTGACCGAGCTCAATCCTTGCAGGAGACACCAGAGAACCCCCGCTTTGGGCTGTGGGGTTTGGGGGGGCTCCTGGGAGGGGGTTTGGGTGTGCAGGTGTGCAATTTTGGGATGTCACCTGCTGTCCCCCAGCCCTTAACCCACCTTTTACGCCCCCTCAGACACAGGGCTGGAGGGGGGCCCAGCCCCTCCCCGGAATTTGGCGGCTGAGATCCTTCCCGCGGAGCTCAGGTGAGTCCAGGGGGCATGTCCAACCCCTGGGGGAGTGTTCCCACCTTTTTGTGACCCCCTCCCCGGTGTCCCCCCTGTCCAGGGACACGGTGACACGCCTGCGACGGGAGAACCGACGGCTGCGGCTGCAGCGGGACCAGCTCCGGCACAGGTGGGGGATTTGGGGGGGGGTCAGGGGTTCCTCAGAAGACCCCCGAAGCCCCTTCCCCAAATCCCTAACCAGCCCCCCAGTCCCTGATGCTCCGCCCAACCCCACAGACTGGAGGCCACAGAGGCAGCTGTGCCTCGGGCAGCGCGGGTGACACCCCAGGAGGAGGTGAGTGGGGTGCACCGGGGAGATTTTGGGGGGAGTCTCTCAACACCAAGGGGGGTCCCCTAGTTCATTGTGTGGGTCTCGGTGTTTTGGGGTGGCCCACGTTTTATTGAGGGCACCCCAGTGGCCCGGCTTCACCTCTGTCTCGATTTCACCCCCCTAGTTGTCGCTGCTGGAGGAGACCCCTGAGGAGCTGTGAGTTTTGGGGGGGTGAGGGGAGAGATTTGGGGAGGCCTCCCACCATTCCCACCATTCCCAACCTGTGACCATCCCCTGCTCCCCCAGGGATGAGCTGCCAGAGGGAGAGGTGGAAGACGAGGAGGAAGAGCTCGAGCACCCCAGAGCTGGTATGAGGGGGTCCCGAGTGGATATCAGAATTTGGGGAGGGTTCAGGATCTGGGGAGTCCTGGGGGGAAAATTTTGGTGTGGGGGGTGGTTCTGGGGGGTTCCCCCAGATTGGGGGTTGTATACAGATCCCGGGGGGGGGTGATGTCTGGAGGGAGGGGCGGGCAGGAGATGAACTGTGCCTCAGTTTCCCTCATAAAGATTTGAGGGGGTTTGGCGGGGGGGTGCTTCCTGGCTAACCTCCTTCTTTGTTCCCTCTTACAGGATCAGGGTTTAGATCAGCCCCACAAAATCCCTCAGCATGCCCCAGGAATCCCCCTGGCACTCCCCCTTTGGCCCCCGTCCTGCAGCTGCTCCGCAGCCAAATACAGGAGAAGGACGCGCTGATCCGGCACCTGGAGGTGAGGCTTGAAATCTTCGGGGGGGGGGTCCTGGAGGTCTCCAACTCGAGCTGAGCCCTCCCTGAACCCCCCCAGAACGATTGGGAGCGCAGCCGGGCACAGCGGGAGCGCGAGGAGCGGCTGCTGGTCACCGCCTGGTACAACATGGTGAGCCAGGGCGCTTCGGGGACATCGAGGGGAGGGGGCCAGCTGCTCCTGTGGGGGACATGGATACACCCGAGGGGGACATGGATACGCCTGGGGGGGAACAGGTGTGTTGAGGGACACAATACTACGTTGAGGGGGCTGAAGAGGGTCACAGGTGACTGGGGGCATCTCTGGTGGTGTGTGTTCTGAGGGTGGGGGTCTGTAAATGAAGGGGGGCTATAAATGGAGAAATCCCTTCTCTATTATTGACACTTTAATGAAGGGATGGGGCCACTGGAGGGCTGGAAATGATTTATTACTCAGATGAACACCAGCCTTAGAGGCTGAAAGTATGGAGTAAGAAGTTCGCCATAGCCCGGGAGTAGTCAAAAGTTTCTGTTACAAGGCAATATATAACATTCTGATACAGTGGAAGGTTGCTGTAAAGTTTATTTTCTAACCTGTCACCTTTGTTTAATTCTGATGCACTGCATATACTTTTTACCAAATAGCTTTCTATCTCACGTACACACATTTGCTTCTGTTACAGCATTTAAACTCTTAACTTACTCTATAAAATTACGTTACTGCCCTATAAAACCTGTCACCATCTTACCTAATACAGTTTCTTACTTACTAAAAACATATTTTTACTCGCATCTATAGGAACATAAGTTTATCATTTATTTGCTTAATGCACCTTTATTCTCACATCAACCCAAGCTTCTCCCAAGGCCGTGAATCAAACCCTTTGGCATCCGCGGAAGTTTTCTACCTTCCCATTTCGTTTGCTTCTCTGTGCTCTGCGGGTCTGGGTGTGCCCCGTGACCCCCTCGTGTCCCCTCAGGGCCTGGCATTGCAGCAGCAGGAGGGAGGGACGGCGTCACGGACGGCCAGTGGGGCTCAGTCCTTCCTGGCCCAGCAGCGCTTGGTCACCATCGCCCGACGAGCACGGACCCCTCACGGCCGGGCTCCCTCCAGCTGAGGGGGATCCCCCAAACACCCCCCGGACCGCGGGGGTGCCCCTCACTCCGGGCTGGTCCCACTTCACACACTACAAGCCTGAGCTCCCCACCTTTTCTTTTGAGGCGGGGGCTGGACCTTGCCTCCCTACCTTTTAGGGGGGCTTTTAGCACTTCTATTTTTGTAGTCTATTTCAGGGGGGTCTCACGTGTGTTACCCCCATAAAATATTCTAATAAAGCCTCAGGACTCGGCACTGGACATTTATTATGGCGGGGGATATTTGTGGGGTTGGAAGGGGCTGAGCCGTGGGTTGTTTTGGGTGTCTCTGGCTTCAACCACAGGGTCGGTACTAGAGTGCAGTAGAGGTGGGTGGGGATGCGCACCCTACAAATCACTTACATTTTGCCTTTTTCCCCCTCATGCTTCCCACTCTTTTCCCCTCACGTTTCCCACCCTTTCCCCTCACATTTCCCGCCCTTTTCCCCCTCATAATTAAGGGAACCCCCTAGTTAAACCCTTGAAAATTATGAAAAAAAGGGTTTGCCTCCTCCATTTAACCTTTTAAAATGGAAAAAGGGGTTCCCTCTGCCTTTCGACCCGAAAAATGATGGATAAAGAGGGTCTCCCTCCAAAATAAAACCCCAAAATGGTGAAAAACGTGGTGTTTCTCTCAATTTAAACCCTTAAAATGGAAGAGCCTGCCTCAATTTAAATTTTTAAAATGGAATTCCCCGTCAGTTTATCCCCCCCCACAAGAGGCTTCCTCCTCCCATTACTGGTTTTCCCTCAAGAAACACCATTTTTGGGGCACTATGACACCATTTTTCCCCTTAAGGACCCTTGAAAGAGAGGGACCCTGTTGATGGAGTGAAAAGTGCATATTATATGGCTCTATGCAAGATACTTACTATATGTATTATGTTGTATTGATTAGTAATGCTGTACTAATATATTGATACTATGGTAAATGTAGTTTTGTTGGTAAAATCTAGTTTTTGTAGTTAAAATAGGAATGATGTCTTTTTTAAGAGAGGAAGGGGATATTGCAGAGAGATGGCGGCCACAGGAAAACGGGAATCTTTCAGAGGAAAAGAACTTATGACTTCCTTATCAGAAGAGACCAACTTCTCCTGCCTCGCTCAGCCCTGAAGACCCGCCCCATAGAGATTAATGGAAAAAAAAGTGACACTGACCAGAGACAATTATTTGTTTGAATGGAATTTATGCATCATGTATGAGATGTATGAATATGCAACAGACTATTGCTTTTAAGAGTGCATCTTCTGTTATTGGGGGTCCTTTTTCGGAGCTTATTTGCCCGGAAAGGCACCCAGACGTCTGTAACTTTGTTTTTATTGTGTCATATTGTCCTAACCCTAATTGTTCAGATTTTTTATTACTCTATTTTTATAACAATTTTATTACTATTAAACTTTTAAAATTTTAAAACAAGTGATTGGCGTTTTTCACAATGGAACTCTTAAAAACGGCCCACAAAGAGGCTCCTTTCAATTTAAACCCTTAAAATGCACGGAAAACAGAGATTCCTCCTCAATTTAACCATCTAAACAACGAAAAAGCTGGATTTGCCCTCAACAGAACCCCTAAAGTAACAGAAAATGAAGAATTCCCAGCCAATTAAACCTCTTCGAATCACGGAAGAGGCAAGCTCTTCCTACAATTTAAACCCTTAAAATCATTCGAAATACTCTTTTTCCTTTAATTCAGTATCTTAAACCCGCAGATAAGACCCAGTGTACGGCTATGGCCCGCGCGTAGCGGCGCGCGCGTCTCCCGAAGTCCGCCGCCATCTTTGGGGCGTGCGCAGCGGCGGCTTCAGGCGGGCTGCGCGCGCGTTCGGGAGCGTGGGGGCGGAAGCGCGTCAGGCGCGGGCGGAAGCGGCCGGGACGGGCGGGTGCCGGAGGGGTCGCGGCGGCCTCGCCATGGTGGATTACAGCGTGTGGGACCACATCGAGGTCTCCGACGACGAGGACGAGACTCACCCCAACATCGACACCGCTAGTCTCTTCCGATGGCGGCACCAGGTGCGGCTCGGCCGGTCCGCGCCGCCGCTTTCCCCCCCCCGCCCCGCTTGGCGATCGGCGCTCGGCCTGTTCCCATGGCGACCCGTCCCGGGATTCCCTGAGGGAATGGGAATGGGCACGGGAATGGGGATGTGCTCGTGTTTCCATGGCCGCCAATCCCTGGCACCCCCAGGGTGTGGGGGCCTCTCCGTGTGTTCCGCTATTTCCGCATGATCGGGCTTCCCACAGGGACCGGGGGGGACAGGGGCGCGTTCTACTTTTCCCAGTTTCAGGGACCCCTTTTCGCTCAGGATCGGCTCTTTATTCTCACAGGACTGACCCTGAGAGGAGGATATTCCCATAGGATCCTCCCTGGAACCCTCCCGAGGGGGTTCCCCATGCCAGGACACCCCCATTTCGCTGTCCCCCCCCATTCCAAAGCTGTCCCCAGAAAGTCCCAGCTCTGTTCCCTCTATTGGTGCTGTGTCCAGTGGCTTCTTCCTTTTGGGGACATAGACACCCCCCAAAACCTCCCGGGCTGACCCTCTCTGTGTCCCTGGGGATGGTGCAGTGACACTTCCGAGGGTTTGGACCAAATCCTTGGACTCTTGTAAGTGCCAAAATTCCCAAGACACCTCACAAATCCTGCAAAAAAAACCTGCTGGCCCCTCCCAAATCCCAACAAAACATCGCAAACATTGGGCATGACACATTAAGGATTCTCCAGCTCTGTTCCTGCTGGGTTATTTTATTTTATCCACTCAGGCCCGAGTGGAGCGGATGGAGCAGTTCCAGAAGGAGAAGGAGGAGCTGGATAAAGGCTGCCGGGAGTGCAAGCGGAAACTCGCCGAGTGCCAGAAGAAAATGAAGGAGCTGGAAGTGGCTGAGCCTGGCAGCGGGAAGGGGGAGCTGGAGAAGCTTCAGGCTGAGGCACAGCAGCTGAAGAACGAGGAGAAAAGCTGGGAGAACAAGCTGGAGGAGCTGAGGAAGAAGGAGAAGAACATGCCCTGGAACGTGGACACGCTCAGCAAGGACGGGTTCAGCAAGGTGGGGATTTTGGGGGAGAGCCTCCCCCTTATTCCGTGAGGATTCCCCCCCAAAAACCATTCCTTGTTTTCCTTCTGCTTCCTCCAGAGCGTTTTCAACGTTAAGCCTGAGGAGAAGGAGGAGACAGAGGAGCAGAAGGAAAAGAAACACAAAACCTTTGTGGAGCGATACGAAAAGCAGATTAAACATTTTGGTGAGTGGTTATTTTGGGAGCTGGGAGCAGCTTTTTGGGATTCTCCAAGCTTGGGAGTACCCCTGCTGTGTCAGGAGCAGCCCAGAATCCTCACTCTGCTGAAAAATTAAGGATTTTATGCTGTTTTCCCGTTTTCCCCCCTGCCCCCGGTTGGAACTGGGGGCCAAGAGGGTGGAAATTAGGCTTTGGGAATGGAATAAGGGATTTTGGAGGTGGAATTGGGTACTGAGGGGTAGCAAAAGGGAGCTGAGGGCCTGGAAATCAAGGTTCAGAAGCAAAATTTAGGGGGATTTTAATTAAATCCCAGCTCCCCCTCCTCACCACCATTCCCTTGATGAGCTTTAGGGTGTGTTCTCTAATCAAGGAGGGGGAATCCTCCCCTTTCCCCTGTTTTCCAGGGATGCTGAGGCGTTGGGATGACAGCCAGAAATACCTGTCGGATAATCCTCACCTGGTGTGCGAGGAGACAGCCAACTACCTGGTCATCTGGTGCATTGACCTGGAGGTGGAGGAGGTGAGGAATCAGGGTGAAATCCCATTTTTTCCAGGCTGGAATTGCTTTGTTCTCATCTTTCTGGAGGTTTTTCTTTTTTTTTTTCCCCCCCCCCCCCAAAAATGGACATGATTGGGGAGTTAGGAAGATGGCGAGGTGGGAAAAAGATCAGGAAATAAGGAAATGGTCTGTAACAAACTCTGACAAAAAACAAACAAAAAACCCCCAAAATAAACAAAACAAAAACCTAACAAAACCCCCCACAAAACAATACCAACCAACCAACCAACCAAAAACCCCAACCCCCCCAAAAAAACCCAAACCAAACCAAAAACCAACCAACGAACCAAAAACCACAGACTCACCTCAAACAACAACAAAAAAACCAAAACAAACAAAGAAGGTATAACCCCCCCCCCCCAAAACCCTCAAAAAATCCCCAACAACTTCCCCAGTGAGGAAGGGGTTTGGGCTGAGTGTGGAATGGGAGAATTTGGGGCATTTGGGGAGGATCTTTACCCTTTTTTTCCCCCCAGAAACATGCGCTGATGGAGCAGGTGGCTCACCAGACCATCGTCATGCAGTTCATCCTGGAGCTGGCCAAGAGCCTCAAGGTGGATCCCAGGGCTTGCTTCCGGCAGTTTTTCTCCAAAATCAAGGTAAAAAAATCCTACTTGGGCTCCCCAAAATCCCTCCCCGAGGGCCTGGTGAACCCCAAATTTCCATGGGTTTTGGGTCAGCATTTTTTTTGTTCTTTGAGGTTTGACTGGCAGGTTTTGGTGGAGTCGGGGGAAAAGGGATGGGGTTGGGGTTGGGGATTTAGGGGTGGGATTGGGGGTTTGGGATTGGAATTGGGGATTCAAAGGGTGGAATTAGGGCTTCAGAGGGTGAAATTGGGGTTTAAAGGGTGGAGTTGGGGTTTTGAGTGTGGAATTGGGCATTTTAGGGCTGGAATTAGGGGTTCAAAGGGTGGAAATGAGGGTTTGGGAGTGGAATTGGGGGCTCAGGAGTAGCAGAAGAGATGTCAGGGGACAGAAATCGGGGTTCACAACCCCCAGTCCCCCCTCCTTTAGCCCCAAACCCTTCCTTTACACCCCCAACACCCCGAGGACATCCCCAGTGCTGCAGAATGGGACCGTCCGGAGCTCGTGAGTGGCTCGTGGGTGGGATTTGAGGCATGCAGCTCCCCTTGAACCCCCCTTTTTTCCCCTCAGACAGCAGACCAGCATTACCTGGAGGGTTTCACGGAGGAGCTGGAGGAGTTCAAGGAGCGCGTGCGGGACCGGGCGCGGGCGCGGCTGGAGAAGGCGCTGCGCGAGTACGAGGAGGAGGAGAGGCAGAAACGCCTCGGGCCCGGTGGGCTCGACCCTGTGGATGTCTACGAGTCCCTGCCTGCTGTGAGTGGAGCGTTTTGGGGTGAAATCCTGCAGGTTTGGGGTGAAATCCCAAAAGTTTTGGGGGTTTTATTTGAGGTTTTTGGGGTGTTTTTCTTGTGGGAATCAGTGGCTCGGTGTTTGATCGCGGTTGCTCCCAGTTTAATCCCAGTCGCTCCCAGTATGATCCCAGTCAATTCCAGTATACCCCAGTCATTCCCAGTATATCCCAGTCACTCCCAGTATATTCCAGTCACTCCCAGCGTCATCCCAGTCCCTCCCAGTATATCCCAGTCCCTGCCAGCACCACTGACCACGTCCCTGGGCCCGGCAGGAACTGCAGAAATGCTTTGATGTCAAAGACGTTCAGATGCTGCAGGACGCAATCAGCAAAATGGACCAAACCGTGAGTTTTTTACCCCAAAAAACCCCTTGGGAGGGGCCTCAAATCCTTCAGGGGGTCCTAAATCCTTCAGGGGTCCCCAAATCTCCTCAGGACCCAAAATCCCTCATGGGGAGTCCCAAATCCCTCAGGGGATCCCCAAATCCCACAGTGGGCTCCCCAAACCTCTCCCTCCCAGGACACTTTTTTATTTTGTTTTTTTTTTCCAGGAGGCCAAGTACCACATGCAGCGTTGCATCGACTCGGGACTGTGGGTGCCCAACGCCAAAGGCGGGGATGGGGCGGAGAAAGGGGCAGGGGAAGCTGTGTATGAGGAGATCCAGAAGGAAAACGGCGCCGAGGACAAAGCGAAACCCTGAGACCCTGAGAAAAAAAAATAGGCTGAAAAGGTCAAAACAAACAAACAAAAAATCACACTCAACCAACCCTGTTGGAAAAGTAGCAAAAGCAGGAGGGGAGGGGGTCATGCTTTGCCCCCTCCCCGTTCCCCTCACCCCCCCTCCCCGTGCTTTTCACGCCCTAGAGACTTTTGGGGAAAGTTTCGGGAGGTTTGGGGCCCCTCCTCATCTCCTCCCTCAGCACCCCCAGCTTGGGATCTGGGAGGGTTCAGGGGGGTTTGAGGGTTTTGGGAGTGGTCGGAGCCGCGGTGGCAGAGAGGAGAATAAAGAGATTGGAGAAGCTGAGTGTGGAGTGGGGTTTTTGGGGGGGCTTCCCTGATGGGGTTTGGGCCAGATGTTGTCCACCCGGTTTAGGTCCTAGTCCGGCTTTGCCCCCCTCTGTTTAAATCCAGCTGTGCCCCTTCCAGCACCCCCCAGTTTGGATCCAGTTGCGTTCCTGGTCCAGCTGTGGCCCCCCCCCCCCCCAATCCTGGATCCAGCTGTGCCCACCCATTTCTGATCCAGGTGTTCTTCCCCCATTTGAGATGCAGTTGTGCCCTCCCCAATTGCGGATCCGGCTGCGCCCCTCAGGCCCCGGCCCCAGGATCGCTTTGACCACGCCCATTTACCCCGCCCCTCCTGAGACTCCGCGCTCTCCCCGCCCTCCGAAACCCCTCCTCCCTCAGCCAATCAGAGGCTTTCCTCCGGCGCGGTCCTGCCCATGGGACGAAGGCACAGGGGCGTGGCCTGACGCCAGCAACAGCCAATCGCAGCGCGCGTCTCTCGGGGCCAATGGGAGGCGGTGGCTCTGCGGGGCGGAGGGAGCCGGAGCGGCGGCCGGGCCGGGCCGGTACCAACGGGGGGTACCGGGGGGGGCGGGGAGCCGGTACCAACACCGGGACCGGCGCCAGCCGGGGGGATAACGAGGGATTCATACCAACCGGGTGGAGGGAGAGGGGGCATAGGGGTCGGTTACAATCGGGAGGGGCGGTAACAAACGGGGGTGGGCCCGGAACCAACCCTGTGAAGGGACGGGGGCCGGTACCAAGCGGGGTGTGTGGGGGGGGAAGGTTCCTCTGAGAGTCTGAAATGGGTCAAAATCCACCCCAAAATGGGCCAAAATTTCATCTTGAGTAGGTCAGAATCTTCCCTGAAATGCTTCAAAGTTTCATCTGGAAGTGGGTGAAAATCCGTCCTAAGATGGGTCAAAATCCACCCTGAAACGGGTCAAAAATTCACCCCTAAATGGGTCAAATTCCTGCCTGAAACGGGTCAAAATCCATCCTGAAACAAATCCGAATCCGTCTCAAAAAGAGTGAAAATCTATCCTGAAACAGCTCCGAAAGCCATCCCGGAGTGGGTCAAAATTCCAGCCTGAAACAGATCCAAAATCCCTCCTGAAAACCCTCAAAATCCACCCTGAAACGGGGTCAAAATCCATCTGGGAATGAGCCAAACCCCATGTGGAAATGGGTCAGAAATCCCTTCCCCCCCACCCCCCCCACCCCCCCCTAAAAAAAAAAAAAAAAACCAACCAGGATTTTCTCTGTGTCCGTTTATCTTCTGTATCCCTGCTCCCTGTCCATGACGGTCCAAAAAAGGCGCTGAATTTTACCGCATAAACTGGATTTGTGGAATTTTTTATCCCTTCAAATCCAGTTTATCCCAGTAAATTTTGGGATAAACCCTCGAGATTTTACTGGATAAAAGCACTGAGAAGAAGAAATGTGGGGGGAAAATCTCGTTCCTGACCTTTCCCCCTGGGCACATCCAAGCCCCTCCAAACTTTGTGAATTTCACTTGTCATTTTTTTGATCCCTGTACGTGATGGTCCAAAAAGGCACCAAATTTTCCTGGGATAAATTGATTTTTTTTGGATTTTACTGGGAAGAAGATTTGTGGGGGAAAATCTCATTCCTGAGTGACGATTCCCCTTTCCCCCGGTATATCCAAGCCTCTCCAAACTTTGGGAATTTAATTTTTAATTTTTTTGATCCCTGTCCATGACAGTCGAAAAATGAGCCAAATTTTAACAGGATAAACTGTTTTTTGTGGGATTTTGCTGGATAAAAACACTAGGAAAAAGAAATGTGGGGAAAATACCATTCCCGAGTGATGCTTCCCCTTTCCCCTGGGGCTCAGCCGAGTCTGTCCAAACTTTGGGAAATTCTTTTTGATCCATATCCCTGTTTTTTTGCCCCCCAGGAAGCCGCCACCATGTCCCTGTGCCAGCGTGGGATGAAGGCTGAGGCTGAAGGCTGCAGATTCCCCGTGGGCTCTGGGGTCAAGGTGTTCCTGCACTGGAGTGGGGATGAGGAGCGGGAACGCTGCCGGGTTTATTCCCAAGGATCCCTCAGCGCCGAAGAAATCTGCATCGACCTGGCCCGCAGGATCGGTGAGGGATGGATTCCTGGGGGGGTTTTGGGTGGAGGATGAGGAATTCCCGGTTTTCTGATGACTGGGGGAGGGTGGATCCTAATGTGGTTCCATGCTGAGGAATTCCTGAGGAACAGCAGGGAAAACAGCAGAAATTCATGGGGACTACACCAGAAAATCCCATGAAAAATTCCCAGGGAACACCAGAATTTTCCAGGGAAAATTCCCAGGGAAAACACCATAAATTCTCAAGAAAAACAGCAGAAATTCACAGGATAAATACCAGCAATTCCCAGGGAAAACAGCACAAATTCTCAAGGAAAATAGCAAAAATTCCCAGGGAAAATTTCCCGGGGAAAACACAAAAAATTCCCTGGAAAAAAAAAGAACCCAGCCAAATTTTGATTCCTTGGGAACAAACCCACTTGAATTTCAGTTTTGGGAATAAGTGTGGCTGAGTTTGAGTTTATTGGGTGTAAAACCAGCTGGAATTTTGTTACTTGGGAATTAAACCAGCCCCAGTTTTTGATTCCTTGGGAACAACTCCCCTGGAATTTCAGTTTATTGGGAACAAACCTCCTGGAATTTCAGTTTTTTGGGAACAACCCCCTGATCCCGGCTGGCTTTTCCCCCGTTCCTGGCAGGAATTACCCCGCTCTGCTACAGCCTCTTCGCCCTGTACGAGCCGCAGAGCCGGATCTGGCTCCCGCCCAACCACCAATTCCACATCGGGAAGGAAACCAACGTCAGCCTGATCTTCAGGATGAGGTCAGGCCCCTTCCAGTCTCACATTCCCGGGGAATTCCAGGCACAGAAAATTCCCAAAACCTTGAGCACGTTGGCCCAAGCACAGAGATGAATACAGGGTTTGACCTGAGACCTTGGAAAAGGTTTCGGATTGAGAGACAATTAGCAAAAATGTGGGTTTGTAGTTCAGATAAAAACTAGAAACAGTAGTTTAGAGAGAAAGTAGTTTAGATAAAAACATCTTATGTTCGGTAGTGGAAAGTTTTAAGTGTTTAAAGTGTAGGTATATAAGTAGTTACAGAAGAACTAAAAGGTTTTAAGGTGTATCAACTAAATTTGTGTCATTATCCTTATAATTATAATTATATAAGTGTAAATGTAATAAAATTTTGTAATTATGTAATTATAATTATATACAATAATATATAATATTAAAAATATATTTTATATCACTATTATGTATTACATATAATTATGTGCGATTATAGTATATAATTATAAAACAATGTTAGCATGTATTATATATTAATCATTATATATTGTCATACGTTAGATGTCATAAGTGATAGTATATTTTAATATATAATAATAGGTACAGTATATATAATTATACTGTAATAAAAATTACATCATTATATAATTAAATTATAGTTGTAACTGTAATTATCTATATAATTATCAATATAATGATAATATTTAATGATTGATTTAAAAAGTCCACACTGGGGCAAGACCTGTGGTACAAATTAATTAGGAATTGGTGTGAAAATAGAAATATTTTTTGTGGCAGTATTTTCTTGGCTAATTGACCTCTAAAACACCTGTTAACCTGCGGTCTTGTGACCTAATGAGACCGAGGCAATAAATCAATATTTAAAACATTTCTTGCAGAAGATTTCTGTCGAAAAAGTGCTCCAAATATGAGAAAAGCAGGAAAATTACGGATTTCGACTCTTTGCCTGCATGGAAAAACCCTCTTCTTTATTCCCGATATTCCCCCTTTGTTCCTCCCAAAGGTTTTGGTGATCACCGGGGAAAACCTTAAAAAAAGAGATGGGAAAAGCATCCCAAAAAACCCCCCAAATGCCCCAATTTGAGCCCGGAATGTTACTCCAGGAATGGGGCTAGCCCCTCTGCTCCTCTCCTCTCCCCATTCCAGGTATTACTTCCGGAATTGGCATGGGATGAACGACAAGGAGCCAGCAGTTTTCCGGAACGTGCCGCGCCCAGGGGATTCTCCTGAGGAAAAGCCTCTCGGAGGAGCTTTGCTGGACAGATCCTCCTTCGAGTACCTGTTTGAGCAGGTAACGGGGCAGGATTTTGGGGGAAAAAAATGGGATTTTCCTCAATCCGGCTAAATTTGCCTCCAGTTTTTTTGGTTTTTCCATCCTTGGGGGTTTATTTAAGGATAAGCACCCCCATCATGAGTTTTCCCTTCGGAAAGGTTTTATCCTGCTGGGATTCCAGAATTCCACTGGATAATTTTCTCCTTTTAAGGGATTTTTACCCACCTTTTTAAATTAAAAAAACCCACAAGGGAAAATCCATCCGGGAATCACCTCAGGGCTGAGTTTTCTTCCTGATTATTTCACGTTTCACAGGGAAAATTCGAATTCATCAACGACATCGCCTCATTGAAGGATTTCCGGAGCGAGCCCGAAATCCAGAAGTTTAAGAACGAGAGCTTGGGGATGGCCGTGCTCCACCTCTCCCACATCGCCTTAAAAAAGGGCATTTCCCTGGAGGAAGTGGCCAGGAAGTACAGGTAAAATTCCTGCTTTTCCAAAGGGGTTTTCCCCTAATTTTTCAGGTTTTTTTTTCCCCCTTGTTTTTCACCAATTTTTCAGGGTTTTTTTCCTTGTTTTTTGCTAATTTTTCAGGTTTTTTCTCCTTGTTTTCCACCAAATTTTCAGGGTTTTGTCCCTTGTTTTTCACACTCTTAAGGAATCCACGGTTTAATTGGCGCATCCCAACCTCTTCCTGAACCTCTTCCCAATAATTTCCCCCCTTTTTTGGCAGCTTTAAGGACTGCATCCCACGCTCCTTCCGCCGCCAAATCCAGCAGAACAACTTCCTGACGAGGTTCCGGATGAGGAACGTCTTCCGCCGCTTCCTGCGGCGCTTCCAGCGGCACACGGTGGCCGCCGGCAAGCTGACGGAGCGGGACGTGATGTACAAGTACCTGGCCACCCTGGAGCACCTGGCTCCCAGGTTTGGGAGCGAGCTTTTCCCGGTGCTTTCCTTGGAAACGGCGGCCGAGGGTGAGAAAGGGCAGCCCTGTGCCAGCGGGAGCCGGGCAGAGCCGGAGGTGCCGCCGATCGCAGGGGATTGTCCGGTCACTCACCACGTCCTGGTCACCGGAGCTGGCGGGATCCAGTGGCGGCCGGTGTCCGGAGAGGTGGGTCTGGGATTAGTTGTTCCTGCCCCCAAATTCCATCTTTTTCCTTGGTTTGTGGTTGGTTTGGCATGAGTTGTTCTTGCACCAAATTCCACATTTTTCCTTGGTTTCTGATGGTTTTGGGATGCTCCATTCCCAAGCAAAATCCCATTTTTTCCCCTTGCTTTTTGGTCCTGGCCTTTGCCTGGGGCTCTGAGTTCTTTTCCCATTTTTTTCCCAGTTGGCCTGGAACATTTCCCAGCCATTCCCACCCAAATCCCATTCCATCCTACACCATCACATTTCCTCCTTCATTTGTGCACCCAGGCTGTTCCTTGGGCTCCAGGAAAATGAGAGGAATAAACCAAGGGAAAAAGGTGCAATTTGGGGGCAGGAATGGAGCATCCCAAAACCACCACAAACCAAGGAAAAACTCAAAATTTGGGGCAGGAACAACTCATCCTAATCCCAGTTTGCCCAGTAGCCCCCACAGCATTCCTGTTCCACTCCTACTTTTTCCTTCCAGACTTTTCCTGAGGGCTCTCTGGGCATTCCAAGGTCATTTCCCATCTTAATCCCAATTTTCCCAGAACTTTTCCCAGCCTTTTCCTCTGCCTCCATCTTTCCCCAGTACTCCCTCCCAGCAGGAAAATATCTAAAATTCTCCTCTCACAGAGCACGGAAAACTTCTCCCACCGTGGATATTTTGGGAGGAAAAGCAGGAACAAGGAGCTGGAGGCACAGGCGGTAGAGCAGAGCGAGCCCCCCTGGTGCCGGTTCTGCGATTTTCGGGAAATCACCCACGTGGTGGTCAAGGATTGCAGGATTATCATCCACCGGCAGGACAACAAGTGTCTGGTGGGTGGGGATGGCAGCTTTGGGAAGAACGAGGGGTTTTATTGGGGTTTTCTGAGTTTTTTGGGGGGATTTCTGTGGATTTTCTTGGGGTTTTGTGAGGGTTTTATTCTGAGGGTTTTCTGAGTTTTCCGAGGGTTTTAGTCCAAGATTTTTCTAGGAGTTTTTCAATGTTTTTTCTGAGATTTTTTGAGAGAGATTTCTAAGGTTTTATTTCGAGGGTTTTCCAGAATTTTTCAAGGCTTTTCCAAGATTCTTTTGGGGGGTTTCCTAGGCTTGTATTCCAAGAGTTTTCCGAAGGTTTTGCATGGGTTTTCTGAGGAATTTCTGAGGGCTTGATGAGTGTTTTTTTCAAGTGTTTTCCAAGACTTTTCCAAGGGTTTTCTGAGAGCTCTCAAAGGTCTTTTTTAGGATTTCCTGAGGGTTTCTATGGATTTTTTTCCTGTGGGTTTCCCGAGAGTTTTTTTAGGATTTCCCAAGGGTTTTCTGAGGATTTATTTCTTGAGGGTTTCCCCGACAGTTTTTTAGGGTTTCCCCCAGGTTTCCTGAGGGCTTTTTTAGGGCTTCCTGTAGGTTTTCTGCAGGTTTTTTTAGGGTTTCCCAAGGCTTTTCTGAGGATTTATTTCCCCAGGGTTTTTTTAGGGTTTCCCTCGGGGTTTTTTTTAGGGTTTCCATCGGGGGTGTTTTTCTGGTTTCCTGCTTGTTTCCCGCTGTCCCTACCATGCCCTCTCCGTCCTCAGGACGTGCTGCTGCCGTGCCCCCGCAGCGCTCTAGCGCTGGTGTCTCTGGTGGACGGATATTTCCGGCTGACGGCCGACTCCAGCCATTACCTGTGCCACGATGTGGCCCCTCCACGCCTGCTGCTCAGCATCCACAACGGCATTCACGGGCCTATGCAGTGAGTGCTGATCCCAGGGGGTCATCCTGGATTCCAGGGGGTCATTCCAGATCCGTGTGGGTCATTCCTGGATCTCTGTGGATTGTCCTGGATCCCCGTGGGCCATTCCGATCCCTGTGGGTCATTGTGGATCCTAGGGGATCATCCCAGATATCGCGGGTCATTCCAGAGCTCTTCCATGTCCTTGGGGTGGTCCCTGGGGGTTTCGTCTCCTTAGGGATCATCATAATTAATTAATTTTCCTCAAGGCTCATCCAGAGCCATTCCCTGTTCTCAGGGGTCATCCTAATTAATTTGTTTTCCTCTGGGATCATCTCGAGCCATTCCCTGTTCTCAGGGCTCATCTAGGACATCCAGATGTCCTTGGGGCTCTCACAGAGCTGTTCCATGTCCTCAGGGATCATCCAGAGTTGTTCCCTGTCCTCAGAGCTCATCCTAATTAATTTCTTTTCCTCAAGGCTCATCCCAATCTATTCCCTTTTCCTCAGGGTTCATCCCAATCCATTCCCTGCTCTTGGGGCTGATCCTAACCCATCCCATCTGTCCCTTCTTCCAGGGAGGAGTTTGTTTTTGCCAAACTGCGCCGGGAAGAGCCGGAGGAAGGGCTCTACATCCTCCGCTGGAGCGTGCTGGATTTCAACCGTATGATCCTGTCCGTGCTCAAGAGGAACCACCAGCAGGTAGGGACTCAATTCCCAGCTCTGAATTCCCATGAATTTCCAGCTGTGGAACCACCCAGGAGCCTCGTGCCTTCATCTCCTTCCTCCACTCGGCTTTTCCAGGCTCCTGGAACACCAGGAGCCTTCAAGTACCGTCAATTCCGGATCCAGAAGAAGGGAGACTCCTTTGTGCTGGAGGGCTGGGATCGGGAATTCCCCACGCTGAGGGAGCTCCTGGATGTGCTCAAGGGCTGCACGCTCAGATCCGGCGAGGAAAACTTCACAGTGAAGAGGTGCTGCCCGCCCAAGCCAGGAGGTAAGGACAGGGATTATCCCTAGGGATCAGGAAGGGCGGGATTCCAGGAGCTCACGGGGCTCCTGTTCCCTCCTCTCCTAGAGATCTCTGACCTGCTGATCACGCGGAAGGTGAAGGATAATGGAAAGCAGATCCTGAACCTCACCCAGCTCAGCTTCCACCAGATCCGCAAGAACGAGATCACCCAGGTGCTGCTTTCCTGGGGTTTTCACTGCTGTGATTTCCTGGGATTTTCATTGCTCTGGTTTCCTGGGACTCATTGGGATCGAGGCATCAGCTCTGCTTTCACGGCATCCACAGAATGATTGGATAAATCCTCTCTACTTCCCTGGGATTCTCTGCCTTCCCGGGATTCCCTGCAGATCCCAGCATCCTCCCACACCCGTGGCCCAGCCAGCGGGATAGATTTCCCAGAGAAAAGGGAGGGAAAAAATCCACGTGGCAGCGACTTTCTCCCACATGGGGACGCGGAGGGAATTCGGGGAGGGATCCGGGTGAGGATTCCCAAATTCTCAGGCTCCAACTTCTGCTTTTTCTCCTGGTTTTCCCAGCGAGCCCACTTGGGCCAGGGCACCCGGACCAACATCTATGACGGGGTGCTGAGCGTTGGGGGAAATTCCGGGAACGACGATGAGGCTGAGTATTTTTCCACGGAGCAGAACAACAACGGGCGGGAGATGCACGTGGTGCTCAAAGTGCTGGATCCCAGCCACAGGGACATTGCCCTGGTGAGCCCATCCTGGGCGGGGGGAGCTGGGATTGGGGCAGGAAACATGGATACGGGGGGAGGTGGGGGGGTGGAAAAGGGATCCAGGGGCTGGGAAAGGGAGCTGGGCGGTGGGAAACATGGATCCAAGGGCTGTAATGAGGCTCCAAAAGGCTGGAATTTGGATCCAGGGGCTGAAATGAGGCTCCAACAGGGCTGGAATGCGGATCCAAAAGGGCTGGAAGTTGGCTCCGGGGGCTGAAATTTTTTCTGAGGGGCTGGATCCATGAGGGCTGGAATGCATCCTGGCTTTTAGCTCTGGGATTTGGCTCCAGAAGGGTTGGGGCTCTCGGGAGCTCTCCAGCCCCTCAGGAATCCTGGGATGTCCGTGCCATTCCCACTGTCTCTGCAGGCGTTCTTTGAGAGCGCCAGCCTGATGTCCCAGGTGTCCCACGTTCACCTGGCCTTCGTGCACGGCGTCTGTGTCCGCGGCTCCGAGAGTGAGTCCGGGGACATTGCCGGCCCCATTCCTGCTCTATTCCCTGCCCCATTCCTGGTGTTGCCTGTGCCATTCCTGTGCCATTCCTGTCCCATTCCATGCACCATTCCTGGTGTTCCCTGTTCCATTCCTGCCCCATTTCCAGCCCGATTCTCACCCCAAATCCCACGGAATCATCCCGGTATTCCCCCCCTTGCAGACATCATGGTGGAGGAGTTTGTGGAGCACGGGCCCCTGGACGTGCTGCTCCGCAAGGAGAAAGGCCGGATCTCAGTGGGCTGGAAAATCACTGTGGCCAAACAGCTGGGGAGTGCCTTGAGCTACCTGGTAATTCCCCATGGGAATTCCCATGGATATCCTGCAGCACCTTCCCTCCCTTCTCCAAGGGGATTATCACATTTTTTGGGATTTTTCTGCCCGTCTTCCGCTGTTCTGGGAATTCCAGTCCTCCACACGTTCATTTTAGAGCTGGAAGAAAAGCAAAAGGGTGATAGTGGGATGGTGAGCAGGGCTTAAAAATCCCCTTTATCATTTTATTCCCTGTTCTGGGTTGATCTCAGAGCAAAACCCCAAGAGAGCGAGCTGAAATTCCCAGAATTCCAGTTTTTAATTTTGTTTTCCAGAGGCTTCGCCTTGTCCTGTGGCATTGATGGGATTTTCCCCAAAAATTTCTTATTTCCGGGGTTGTTTTCCAGTATTCAATTATTATTGGGTAACTGTTGGAGAAATGAAACACTGGAACATCGTTGTAGGGAAAATTATTGCAGGAATTTATTTAACAACAGGGGAATTTTATTATTGGGAAATTACCAGAATTTATTTCAAATGATTCAAATATTTTTAGTCAAATTATTATTCAAATATATTATCGGAAAATGGTAAAATATTTACAAAAACTTTTTTTTTTTTTTTTTTTTTTTTTTTTTTTTAATTTTTCTCTGCTTTTCCCAGGAGGATAAGAACCTGGTGCACGGGAACGTGTGTGCCAAGAACATCCTGCTGGCCAGGAAAGGGCTGGAGGATGGATCCGTGCCCTTTGTGAAGCTCAGCGACCCTGGGGTCAGCTTTACCGTGCTCTCCCGGGAAGGTACAGGATAACATCCAGATTATTCCACCCTCCCCTCCCCCCCCACCCTGCTTCCCTAATAAATCCCATAGGTTGTGGCCGGGGCTCTTCTCACAGAGCACTTCCAACTTTTCCAACACGAATTTTATCAATATTTGATATTTTAATACGGGGATTCCACCTGGTTTGGTCCCCAAGCTGCTGTCAGGGATGATCTCAGCCCATTCCAGTGCCTAGGATGCTTTTCCCATGCACTTGGATGCTGTAAATCCTGTATTTTATCCCTTTAAAATCCCAGATTCTCTATCTTAAACATTCCATATTTTATACCTTTAACATTCCCTATTTTTCTACTTAAACATTCTGTATTTTACACCCTAAATACCCCATATTTAAAATCCGCATTTAATATTTTAATCCTTTAACATATAACGGATCAACACCCCGAAAACACCCACTACCCCAAATAAATAAATAAAATACACATTTAATACTTTGTCTATGGGATCTCCCCCTCAGAGCGCGTGGACAGGATTCCCTGGATCGCCCCGGAATGCATCCGGGATGTCGGGAACCTCAGCACGGCCTCGGACAAGTGGAGTTTCGGGACAACACTCCTGGAAATCTGCTTTGATGCCGATGTCCCTCTGAAGGAACGGACTCCCTCCGAGGTGATTCCCGCTGTTTTCCCTATTTTGGCCAGATTTTTGGGGGTTGGATTTGGAGTTTTTCCCGTGTTTTTCCCACAGAAGGAGCGTTTCTATGAGAAGAGGCACCGGCTGCCGGAGCCTTCCTGCCGGGAACTGGCTTCGCTGATCTCGCGGTGCCTCAACTACACCCCCGTGGAGCGGCCGTCCTTCCGCACCGTCCTGCGGGAACTCACCCGGCTCCAGCCGCACCGTGAGGGCCGGGAGAAAGGGAAAAATCCCGGGGGAAACGAACGGGGGAAGAGTCCCGGGATCCTGTGGGGGGAAACATGAGGGAGCTCAATCAGCTCCAGCCGCTCCGTGAGGGGCGGGAACGGGACAAAATCCTGGGGGAAGCGGGGATGAGGGGCCTGGATTGAGGAACTGGGAAAAATTGCGGGACTCTGGGGGGGGAAACCTGAGGGAGCTCAGCCGGCTCCAGCTGTGCTGAGGGACAGCAAAAAGGAGAGAAATCCCGGGATTCTATGGGGAAAAGGGAGGAAAAGGAAACAATGGAAACCCAAGGTCCCCTGCAGACCTCGTGGACGTCACTTCGGTGAACCCTGACTTCCCGGTGTCCGATCCCACCGTCTTCCAGAAGCGGTATCTGAAGAAAATCCGGGAGCTGGGAGAGGTCAGTGGCGTACTAAGTTCTGGAATTCTGGGACTGGGCAAGCTGAGAAGGCTCCTCTCTCTGTCAGGATCCGAAATTCCACTCTTTTCCCTGTGGATTTCCCTGGCTGGACCCAAAAATTCCACGTTTTGAATCCTTATTTTCACATTTTAACCTTATTTTCCCTGCTGGGTTTTCCCCCTCCATTTCCAAAATTTGTTGACCCTCTCTGGATTCTCCCAGCACAGCGAAACCCCAAAACCTCCTTTCCCTCCCCCAAATCCTGAACATTTTACTCTTTTTCAGGGGCACTTTGGGAAGGTGAGCCTGTGCTGCTATGACCCCACCAATGACGGCACTGGGGAGATGGTGGCGGTGAAATCCCTGAAATCTGGGAGCAGCCCCCAGCTCCAGAGCTCCTGGAAGAGGGAAATCCAGATCCTGAAGACACTCTACCACGAGAACATTGTCAAGTACAAGGGTTGCTGCAGCGAGCAGGGTGAGGGAGAAATCTCCTGGGGATTTTCCAGTGGATCCCACGTTCAGAGCTTAAAAAAACCCCAATTCCCACTTTTTTTTTTTTTGGCCAGGAATAGCTGTCCTGGCAGGAATTTGGGGGTTCTCGAGGTGGTCCCCACATTGCCACATGTCTGTTTTAGGGGACAAGGTGGTGCAGCTGATCATGGAATATGTCCCACTGGGAAGCCTCCGGGAATTCCTGCCCAAGCACCCCCTGAGCCTTTCCCACCTCCTGCTGTTTGCCCAGCAGATCTGCGAGGTGAGTCCAGAGTGGGGCTGGATTCCCCCCCCCCCCCCCAAAATGGGATGATTCCCAAAAATATGGGGGTTACAGCCCCAAAATGTGGCTGAATTCTGCAAAAAACTTGGGTTGGACCCTTTGGAAATGGGGCTGAATTCCCAAAACCTGTGGCTGATCCCCAAAACATGGGGATGAATCCCTGAGAAATGGGACTGACACCTCAAAGTGAGGCTGAACTCCCCAGAAATGGGATTGAATTCCTCCAAAAAATGGGAATGAACCCCTCAAAAATGGGGCTGAATTCCCAGAAATGAGGCTGAATTAAAAAAAAAATTTTGGGATAAACCCCTAAAACACATGAGCAACAATCCTCATATGGGGCCGAATTCCCAAAAACAGAGCCAATTCCCAAATAAACCAGTGACAAACCCCCCAAAATGTCTCAAAAGCTCTTCCAAACTTCCCAAATCCACGCCTTATCCCATTTTTCCCCTCCCTTTTTTTTTGTCCCAGGGCATGGCCTACCTGCATTCCCTGCACTACATCCACAGGGACCTGGCAGCCCGAAATGTTCTGCTGGAGAATGAGCACGTGGTGAAAATCGGGGATTTTGGGCTGGCCAAAGCCGTCCCAGAGGGCCACGATTATTACCGGGTACGGGAGGACGGCGACAGCCCTGTGTTTTGGTGAGAGATTTTGGGGATTTTGGGGATGTTCAGGAATGCCGCTGGCTCCGAAATCCTGGATTTTTCACCCCAAAATAATTCTAGGTACGCCCCGGAGTGCCTCAAGGAGTGCAAGTTTTATTATGCCTCGGATGTTTGGTCCTTTGGGGTAACGCTGTACGAGCTCCTGACACGCTGTGACCCCGGGAGCAGCCCCCCAGCTGTGAGTCCTGCAGGAATTCCAGGTTTCTTTGGGTTGAAATCAGTGGGTTTTTTTCTTTTTTTTTCTTTTTTTTTTTTTTAATGTTGTCTCATCACAGAAATTCCTGGAGATGATTGGAGCCACGCAGGGGCAGATGACGGTGCTGAGGCTGATCGAGCTCCTGGAGAGGGGGAAGAGGCTCCCCATGCCCAGGGATTGTCCCTGCGAGGTGGGAAATGGGGGAAAAATGGGGGAAATGGGGATGGGAATGGGGGAAAAACAGGGGGAATGGGGAGAAAATGGGGGAATGGGGAGAAAGTGGGAGCGGGGAGGGAAGAGGAAAAGGGAGAGAGAGGAAGGAGAAAAGTGGGAGAAGGGGAAGATAGAAAGGGGAAAATGGAGGTGGGGGAAATGAAAAATGGAAAGGGAAAATGGGAAGGGAAGAGGAAAAATGATAAGGGAAGAAAAGTGGGAATGGGGAGGGAAGGGGGAATATGGGACAGAAGGAAAAGTGGGGAAGAGGAAGGAAGGAAAAAAGGAAGGGAAAGGAAGAGAAAAAGCAGGAGGAGGAAGAAAAATGGGGAGGGAAAGAAGAGAAAAATGGGAAAGAAAGGGGAAGAAAAAAATGTCGAGAGAAGGACAAAAATGGGAAAGCAGAGGAGCAAAGTGGAAAGGGAAGAGAGAAAGCAGAAATTCACATTCCTGGAGGGAAGAGAAGGGAGAGGGGCAGCTGGGGGTGGATTTTTCCTGGGATTTTCCCATTTTCCATAATTTTTTTGTTCCAGATTTACCGGCTAATGAAGAACTGCTGGGAGGCCGAGGCCTCGTTCCGCCCGGCCTTTCCCAACCTCGTCCCCATCCTGAAGAATTTCCAGGAGAAATATCGGGCTCAGGCCCCTTCTGTCTTCAACCTGTGCTGAGGGAAGGGGAGATCTCAAACTTCTGTGGAAGGGGGGGGAAAAAACCTCCAGAAATTCAGTGGAAGGGGGAGAAAGAAATCCCCCAAAAGACCCATGAAATGGAAGGAAAAAATCCCCAAAAATTCCATAGAAGGCGCGGGGCGGGGGGTTGTGTGTGAGATTCCCAATTCCAGATTTTCCCCCAAAAATCCATGGTTCCCCCCCCCCCCCACCTTCCCACTCACCACTGTGAACGAGACTCTGGGGATGGAGATTTTGGGGTGGATTGATGGGATTTAAGGATTTCTGGAATTCTTGCCTTATTCCCAATCCTATTGCCTTATTTTGGGGGGGGGGGAGGGGCTGGATCTCCTTCCTTCTTTCCCACCAGGATTTGGGGCCTTTTCCAAAAAAAAAAAAAACCAACAAAAAACCAACCCTGGGAATTTCATAACTTCCCCCCTTGGGAATTCCGCAAAAAACAAACCCCGGGAATTCCACCAAGAAAACCAGGAATTCTAAAAAAAAAAAAGTGAATTCCACAAAAAAACCCTGGCACTTTATTGGGATTATTATGGGGGGAATTCCCAAAAATTCCCTTATTTATTGCCTGCTGTGCCCCCCTCCCAGGATTTTGGGGAAATCCCCTGGAATTTGGGGGAGGGGGGAGGTTTCTTGGGGAATATGGGGGGGAAATCCCCGGGATTTTGTGGGGGGATGCAAAATGTCCCTTAATAAAGAATGGAAAAGTTCCTGGGGCTCTGTGGTTTGGGGGGGGGTGGGGGTGGGGGGGTTGTGTTTGATGTTTTTGGGGTGTCTTTTTGGGGGAACTACTTTGGCCGTTTTGGGATGTATATTTGGGATTTTTAGTGGTCTATTTAAGGGTTATTTTGGGGTCTGTTTGGGGGTTTTGGGGTCTCCATTTGTGGTTATTTTCCAGATATTTTGAGGTCTGTATTTGGAGGGTTTTTTGGATCTCGGGTTATTTTTGGGTCTCTATTCCGGGTTTTTAGGGGTTATTTTGGGGTCTCTGTGGGATTAATTTCGAGTCTCTATTTGGGGTTTTTAGGGGTCTCTATCTGGAGATTTTAGTGGTTATTTTGAGGTCTGTGGGGTTATTTTGGATTATTTTGATATGATTTTGGGGACGTTTCAAGCGTCCAAAGCTCCAACAGAACCAACCAATAGTAACACGCGATCTTAGGTCAACCAATAGTACCACGCGATCTTAGGTCGCCCGCTTCCGTCCTATCCAAACCGCGGACACAACCACCCATGCTCCCGCCCAATAGCAACTGCCGGCTCATCCGCAGTGTTTTCCCTCTCCGCCCAATCCTCGCCGCTCATACTCCGCGCGGGCCCCTCCTCCAATGAGCAGCAGCGTTGTTGGCGCGGCCGGCGGTGGCGGGGCTAAGATGGCGGCGGCGCTGTCGGTGAGCGGGGCCGGGCCCGGGCCCGGAGCGGAGCCACCGGCGGGGCCTGCCCGGGCCCCCGAGGAGGAGCTGCCGCCGCTGGACCCGGACGAGGTGCGGAACCGCCTGGAGCACAGCGCGCGGCAGTTCCGCAACCGGCGGAAGGTGCTGATCCGCGGGTTACCGGCGGATGTTAGCAACCAGGTGAGCGGGGGTGGGGGGGGGAACCGGGAACGGCGTGAGGGAGGAAAGGGAGGAAACGGGGATGAGGGGAAACCGGGGTTAGGGAATGCGGGGAGTGAGCAAGGAAACGGGACCGGTAACGGGGCCGAAGCCCTCAGGAACCCCAAATCCTTCTTGGACCCCTCAGGAATCCCAAATCCATTCCGGATCCCAAATCCATCTGAAATTCCTCAGGGACCCCAAATCCATCCCGGATCTCAAATCTATCCTGGCTCCCTCAGGGACCCCGGATCCCAAATGCATCCCAAATTCCTCAGGAACCCAAATCCATCACAGACCCCTCAGAACCCTAAATCCATCTTGGGCCCCTCAAAAACCTCAAATCCATCCCGTATTTCTCCTTTCTTCCCAAATTTTCTCTTCCTTTGCTTCCAAATTCTTTATTTTCCACTCCCCCTCAAAGCCAGAATACCCTTGGAATCCCTGAATTCTCTTCTGGAATTCTCAAACTTCCCCCTGCCCCGTGCATTTTTTCCCCTTCCCTTTCCCATTCCCAAGGCTGAAGGTTGGGAATTATCTTTGGAAGGGCAAAGTCTTGAGCAGGAGGAGGAAATTTCCGGGGTGTTCTGAGGGAATAAAACTGTGGAGCATCAAAAGATCTTAATCCATCCCACGGGAATTCCCAGGAATTCAGGAACTCCGAATTTGCTTTTTTTCCTCCATTTTTCGTGGGAAATTCTGGTGGTTTTTTTGGTTGTTGTTTTTTTGTTGTTTTTTTTTTTTTTTCCCCAGGATGTTCATGAGCTGCTGAAGGATTATGAGCTCAAATACTGCTTCGTAGACAAGTACAAGGGGACGGGTGAGGCTCTGAATTCTGGGATCAGCCCTGGAAAATCGGGGAAAAGGAACAGCCCAGGATGTTTTTCCAATTTCTGCACCCACACCTCACCCAGATATGCTTTTCAATTCCCTTTTCCCAGGAATTATTCCTATTTCTAAAGCACCTTTTTCTAGTGATCTTTTTCTTTTCCAAACCCCCTTTTTCCAGTTATCCTCCTCTTTTTTCAAATCTCATTTTTTTAAGGAATCCTCCCTTTCTCCAAACCCCATTTTCCCATCATTTCTCTCCTTCTCCAAGCCCCATTTCTCCACAAATCCTTCCCTTTTACAAACCCCCTTTTCCCACTATTCTTCCCCCTTCCAAACCAAATTTTTTAAGGAATTCGTCTCTTCTCCAAACCCCATTTTCCCATGAATCTTCCCCTTTTCCAAACCCCCTTTTTCCAACAAACCTTTACCTTTCCAAACCCTGTTTTTTGAGGAACTCCAGCCTCTCTCTCCCCTTTCTCCAGCCTTCATCACCCTGCTGAACGCTGAGCAAGCCTCCGCCGCCATTCGGCAGTTCCAGGGCTCGGCGCTGCGGGGCCGCCAGCTCCACCTGCAGCTGCAGCCCACGGACGCCGTGCTGTGCGTGGCCAACCTCCCTCGCCTGCTCACCCAGCACCAGTTCGAGGAGCTGGTCCGGCCTTTTGGCAACCTGGAGCGTTGTTTCCTGGTCTATAGCCAGAGCACGGGGCATTCCAAGGGGTAGGTGTGGGTTTGTTTTCTGTTGAGCTGGGATCAATACTTGGGAGGTGCAGTGTTGGGATTCAGGTGTTTATTACTTGTTATTTACATTTTCAAAACATATTTTTTATCTATGACTCCTTCCCTTTTCCAAACCCCATTTAACAAGTTTAACAAGTTTTAACCAGTTCAACAAGAAACTCCCCAAATCCCTGAAGAAGAAGAAGAAAAAAAGCAAAAGAAGAGAAAGACCAGACTAGCCTCCACCACAAAGTTTCCATCTTGTTCTATATCTACTATTATATTCTTTATGCTAGCAAGCACTTTATGTGTTAAATAAACAGCTCTTCCCACTTTCCTCCAAAACAAAGCCCTTCCCCAGACCAGTTAAAGAGAAGAACCATTTAGCTTTGCTCCCCAAACCAAATTTAAGAAGCTTTAACCAGTTCAACAAGAAACTACCCAAATCCACAAAGAAGAAAAAAAAGACGAAGTAGACCAGACTAGCCTTCTCCCCAAACTCTCCATCTCACTCTATATATACTATTATATTTTTTATGCTAGCAGGCATTTTATTTGTTAAATAAACAGTTCTTCCCACTTTCTTCCAAAAAAATATTAAGGAGAAATTAAGACCCAGACCAACTGAAGCGAAAAACCATTCATCTTTGCTCCCCAGAGAGACCCCACTCAACTTTTCACCCCTGTTTACCCTAAAACCGAGGCAACCCTGACAACCTCAGCCCCGTGGGGTTTCCACAGGTACGGATTTGTGGAGTACATGAAGAAGGACTCGGCGGCCAGGGCCAAGTCGGAGCTGCTGGGGAAGCAGCTGGGCAGCCGGACGCTGTACGTGCACTGGACGGACGCGTCGCAGCTGAGCTCAGAGCTGCTGCACTCACGCTGCCTGTGCGTGGACAAGCTGCCCCACGGCTACGGAGACACGCGGGAGCTGCGGAGGATGGCGGCGGCCACCTGCGAGCCCGAGTTCTGCCAGGTAGGGATTTGGGGTGAGGGGAGGGGTCTTAGAGAGCTCGTAAGGGTTTGGGATGAGTTTTGGGCATTTCAGATGGGGTTTGGGGTGAGGGAGGGACAAGCTGCCTTACGGCTATGGGGACACATGGGACAGGACAGGACAGGCAGTTGAAGGGCTTTGGGGATGAGTGAAGGATTGGGGGTTCAGGGCTGGATTTGGGGTTCAGGGAGGGATTTCCCCTCATTCCCATTTCCCCAGGTGGCCGTGGGGCAGGACGGGCAGCTGAAGGGCTTTGCGGTGCTGGAGTTCCCGTCCCCGGAGGCGGCCGAGCGGGTGCAGGCGGCCATGGACGGAGCAGCGCTGGCTGGGAACCATATCCGAGTGTCCTTCTGTGCCCCTGGCCCGCCTGGCCGCAGCATGCTGGCTGCGCTGATCGCCGCACAGTCCACAGTGAGCCTTCCTCCTCCTCCGCCTCCTCCTCCTCCTCGTTACCATGCTCATTGTTATCATCATCCTCCTCCTGATCCTTATCATTCTCATCTAATCCCTTTCATCATCCTTGTCCTCCTCATCTTCATCATCATCATCCTCATCCTTATTGTTATCATCCTCCTCATCTTCCTCATCCTTGTCTTCATCACTATAATGGAGTTGTTCCTTCTTCTCTTGCTATGAGATTTTTGAGAATTGGGATCGTGCTGGTTTTGGGACCAAAAACCCAAATTCCAGGAGTTTCCCTCCTGCCTTACATGAGATTTTCAGAAATTCTCATCTCGTTGACAACTGGGATCCCACTGGCATCATCTTGATTTTTTCAGCATTAAAAAAATCCAAACCCCCCAACTTCTTCCCCCTAAAAATTGCTTTTTTCCCTCAAATTTCCCAAGGCATTGAACCGTGGAAAGGGGCTCCTGCCTGAGCCCAACATCCTCCAAATCCTCGCCAGCCTCGGGAATCCGGCATCCCTGCAGCTCCTGCTCAACCCTCTTCTCCACGCGCCCAAGCAGGGTAAGCCGGGGAAAAAAACAGAAAAAAACAGAAAAAAAGGGAATTCTCCTCCTCGCCCTCCTCGCCCTCCTCTTCCTCCTCTTCCTCCTCTTCCTCTTCCCAGCAGGAATTTTGGGCGCTGCTCCCTCCCTTCCCCTGGTCAGCAACCCGGCGCTTTCCACGGCTCTGCTCCAGTTGGCTCTGCACAACCAGCCACAGGTAGGCTGGAATTCCTGGGTTTTATCATGGAATTTGTTTTTTTTTTTTTCCCCTGGAATTTCCCTCTGTCCCAGCATTTTTTGTGGAATTTTGCTCTTTCCCAGCTTCTTTTTTCTCTGTGATTTCGCTCTATCCTGGCTTTTTCCGTGGAATTTTTGCTCTTTCCCAGCTTTTCTCCTGGAGTTTTGCTCTTCCACAGCTTTTCTCCTAGGATTTTGCTTTTTTTCCTGGAATTTTGGTCTTTCCCAGCTTTTTTTGGTGGAATTCTGCTCTTTCCTGGGTCTTTTTTCATGGAATTTCTGCTCTTTTCCAATTTTTCTGCTGGAATTTTGCTTTTATCCCAGAATTTTGCTCTTTCCCAGCCTTTTTTTCCCATGATTTTTTTTTCCATGGCTAGCCCCCTTCCCATGGACTTTTTCCTGCTAAATCTCCCTTTCCCTCTCTCTCTCTGCTGGCAGAAACCGGGAATTTTGGGTGATTCCCCCCTGAGCTCCCTGCCCCATGCCCCGGCCCAGCCCCCAGGGAAGCTCCTGGGCGAGATTCCTGCAGGTAAATCCTGGAATTCTGGCACATCTGGGATCCTCAAAAGAGGAAGTTCCCTGGTTGTGGTTTTGAGGGTGGGAAAATCCTGTGGGAAGTTTTTATAGGGCAGGGTAAAGTGGGAATTTGGGGGGGAAAATGGCTGTTTGGGGGGGAGAAGAGGGAGGGAAAAGTGGGAAATTGGTGGGCAAAAGTGGGAATTTGGGAGGGGAAAAAGGGAATTTGGGGGGGGGGGAAAGGGGGTTCAGCTGGGAAAAGGTGGATTCATGTGTCCTCAAACCACTTCCCAGTTGTTTTCCTCTCTGCTTTGAGGTCTTTTTTTCCAATTTCCCCATCTTTCTCCCTGTTCCCGCAGCCCCAAACGCATTCTTTTGGTTTGCTTTTTTTTTTGATGGGGGACATTTTTTCTGCATCCCCAGGTTTGGCTCTGAGCCCTTTCCCAAATCCGTCCCTGTTTTCCAGGTGCTCCCTTGGCTGGTGACATGACCCAGGCACAGGGAAAATCCCAAATTTTGCCTTCGGGGAAGGTGGCCCTGACCTCGTTCCTGGCTCAGGTGGGACCCGAGAGAGACAAAGGAACCTCAGGGACCCCCGTGGGACCCCCAGGCCTCGGCCCCAAATCCGGCCCCAAAGCCAAGCAGGGAGAGAGCGGAGCCCCTGCACCTGCGGTGAGCAGCCACCACCCCAAAATCACCCTAGGACCCCCCAAACCCCTTCAGAACCATCAAAACCCCTTCAGAACCCCCCAAAACCACTCTAGGATTCCCCTAAAACCCTTCAAGTATCCCCCAGAACCCATCCAGGATACCTTAAAACCCCTCCAGAATCCCCCCAAGCCCTCCCAAACCCCTCGAGGACCCCCTTAAACCCCTTGAGGACCCCCCAAACCCCTTCAAGACACATGAAACCCCCTTGAGAATTCCCTCAAGACCCCCCCAAACCCCTCTAGGATCCCCCAACCCCCACAAAAATCCCTCCAAGACCTCCCAAACCCCTTCAAACCCCTTCAGGATTCTCCAAATTCCCCCCAAACCCCTCAAGCACCTCCCCTGAACCCCCCCCAACTCCCCCTCCCCACAGATCTCTCTGCTGGGGGAGCCCCCCAAAGATTTGAAGATCCCCCTCAATCCTTACCTGAACCTTCAGAGCCTCCTCCCCACGCCCGTGCCAGGTGAGTCCTGGGAAATTCCCAGTTATTTCCAGCAATTCCTCTTTTTTGGGGGGTAGATGTCCCTCTTTTTTACCAATTTTGCTCCTTCTTTTTCCCTGCAGGAAAAGGATTTCAGGCAAAACCCGGAGTTTTGGGGACCCCCAGGTCTGACCCTCTGCTCCCCCCGCCTGAATTCACTTTGGAATTCCCACAGGTGAGGAGGGGAAGTTTTTGGGTTAAAACGGGAGGTTTTGGGGCCGTTTTAGATTCAAAAACTGCCTGGTTCTGCTGGGAGTTGGAGAAGTTTGGTATTTTTCCAGGAAATGGGGGGAAAAAGATTCCCAAATCTCATTTTCTTATGGGAATTTACAGGGGGGAAAAAACCCTCCAAAATTTTTTATAGGAATTTAAGGGGGAAAAGCCCCAAATCTCCATTTTTAAATGAGAGTTTGAAGGGGGGGGTGGGGAAAAAAAAAAAAATCCCAAATCTCCATTTTTTAATGCGAATTTGAGGGGGAAAAAAAATCGTAAATCTTACTTTTTAATGAGAATTTTAAGGGGGAAAACCATCAAATTTCCATTTTTAAATGAGAATTTAAGGAGGAAAACCCTCAAATCATCATATTTAATGGGAATTTAAGGGTAAAAACCCCAAACCTCCATTTATTTTACAGAAATTGAAGAAAGAAAACCCCAAACCTCCCATTTTTCCTGGAAATTCAGGGGATCCCCCCTTTCTTTAACCCCTTCCCCATTTTCCCTGGGCAGGAATTGGGACCCCGAATTATCCCCCAAACACGAGACCACTCCGTATCCATCCTGGGGGGCTTCGCCCATGGCAGGCACAAGGTAAAAAAAATCTCAATTTTTGGGCTGGAATTTTGGGATCTCCAGGCAGTCTGGGGGGTTTTCACCTCCCTGTAGTAAAGAAATGCTCCATTTTTATATTTTTGAGGTTGAAAACTTGTGATTTGGCAGTGGAAATTTGGGATTTAGGGCTGGAAATTTTGGATTTCGAGGCATTTTTTGGGGATTTGCAGTTTTCTGTAAAAATACTCCATTTCTGTATTCTTTGGGGTGAACATTTAGCATTTTTGGCTGTAAAATAAGGATTTTAAGGCTGTAAATTTGGGACTTTGATTTGTTTTTTTTTTTTTTTTTTTTTTTTTTTTAATTTGTAGCTCCCTGTAAAAAAATCCTCCATTTTTATGTTTTTGGGGCTGGAAATTTGGGATTTCCAGGCATTTTTTGGGGATTTGCAGCTCCCTGTAAATATCTTCAATTTTTATATTTTTGAGGTTGGAAATTTGTGATTTGGGAGTGGAAATTAAGGATTTTGGGCTGAAAATTTGGTATTTTGATGCGTTCTTTGGGATTTGCAGCTCCCTGTGCTCCCATTGCAGGTCTCCTCCTCCTCTTCCTCACCGGCGTTTGAGAGGGGGAATTTGGGACCGCCGGTGCCCCCGTTTCTCTCAGGCTCCCCCAGTTCCTATTTCAGCAGCGGTCTCCAGGCCGGGCTCAAGCAGAGCCAGCTCAGCAAGGTGAGACCCAAATCCTCCTCAGATTCTCCCCAGATTCTCCCGAAAATCTGTGTTCTGGCTTTGGTCCTTGAAATCCCTTAAAATTCCTTAAAATCCCCTTACAAATCCCTTTAAAATCCCGTGAAAATCACCTTAAAATCCTCTTACAATTCCCTGAAAAATCGCCTCAAAAATTCCTTTAAAATCCTTTATAGTCTCCTTAAAATCTCCTAACAATAGCCTTTAAAAAAATCACTTAAAATCTCCTTAAAATTCCGTTTTAAAAATCCCTTTTTAAAAATCCATTAAAAATCTTTTAAACCTCCTTAAAAATCCCCTAAAAAATCAACCTAAAATTGCCTAAAATCCCTTACAATTCTCTTAAAAATCCCGTAAAAATCACCTTAAAAAGTCACTTAAAAATACTTTAAAAATCCTTTAACCCCCCCTAAAAATCCCCGTCAAAATACCTCAAAACCCTCTTAAAAATTCCTTCAATTCCCCTTTAAAAAAATCCCATAAAATCCTGTTCAAAATCCCTTTAAAAATCACTTAAAATTCCTTTAAATCCTCTAAGATTCCTTAAAATTTGCCCTAAAAAATCCCATGAAATTCTCTAAAATCTTGTAGAAATTGCCTTAAAATCCCCTAAAATCTCTTAAAAACCCTCTTAAAACACCTTAAATTCCTTTGAAAATGCCTTTTAAAATCCCTTTAAAAAATCCCTGAAATTCTATAAAAACCTCAAAGCTCCCTAAATTCTCCAATTTTTCCCCCCAGAGCGTCGCCATCCCCCCGAGCTCAGACTCCATCCTCACCTTGGCACCCCAAACCTCTCACCTGAAGGTATCAAAACCCCAAAATCCTCCCCATGAAGCTGGCTTAAAAATGGAAATAAATTTTAATTATTTTTAAAATCCCGGGGTAAAAATGAAAATAAATTAAAATTATTTTTAAACCCTGGGTTAAAAATTGAGAAGTCATTAGAATTAATCAAAAATAATTTAAAAAATAATTAAAATAAATAAATTAATTTTTTCTTTTCCAGACCCCTCTGGGGGGCCAAAAACGAGGATTTTCCCACCTGCTGCCCTCCCCAGAGCCCAGCCCTGAGGGATGTTACGTGGGCCAACATTCCCAGGGCCTGGGGGGTCACTATGCCGACTCCTACCTGAAGAGAAAAAGGATATTTTAGGGAGAAAAAAACCCAAACCACCCCAAAACCCTGCTCTGTACATCTGTACAAACCCGGACAGGTTTTTGGAAGGATTTGATTATTTGGGGGCTTGTTTTAATGGGGGTTTATTAGGGGGGCTTTGTTTGTTTTATTGGGGTTTTTCCCATTGGTTTTTTTTGTTTAAATGTGTTGTGGTTTTTTAATTATTTTTTTATTTTATTGGGGTTTATTCCGTGGGGGTTTTTTTTATTTTTTTTATTTGGGGGGGTTGTTTGTTGGATGATTTTGTTTGGTTTGTCTTTTTGTTTTATTGTGTTTTTTTGTTTTGTTTTTTTTTTTTTTTTATTGGATATTTTTGGTTTGGGTTTGTTTTTCTGTGGTTGTTTTGGTTTATTGTGGGGTGGGTTTTTTATTTTATTAGGGCTTTTTGTTTGTTTGTTTTAGTTTAATTTGTTTTGTTTTATTGAGGTTTTAATTTTTTTAGTTGTTGTTGTTTTATTGAGTTTTTCTTGGTTTTTAACATTTCAGTCCCCCCACACACACCTCGAAGGATTTTAGGAGCCTCTTTGAGCCCCACCCACCCCAAATTTTTGGGGTTTTTTCTTCCTTCCCCCCTCCCCAGAGCAGTTACTGGGAGCCCCAAAAGCCCTCCGTGCCTTAACCTGCTGCTTTTGGGGTTGGGATCCTCAATTTCAGGGCTCTCCATCCTTTTTTGGTGGGAAAAATTCACGTTTTTGGGGTCTTTTTCTTCACCATTAAAAGGGGCAATCCCCATTTCGGGGTAATTTCCCTCATTCTGGGGTTGCTGCCCTCATTTTGGGGTCATTTCCCTCCCTTTTTTTGGGTGGGATCTCCAAATTTTTGGGGTTTCCCCCCTTTATTTTTAGGGGACTCTTTAAACATTTCACTGCCATGTTTTTTTGTTGTTGTTGTTTTTTTTTTTTTTTTTTTTTTTTAATGTTCCCCCCCTTTGTTTTAACTGGAGCTGTCTCCATTTTATGCTTTTTTTTCGGGGTGTGGGGGTAAAATTAGCCTTTCTACTTAAACGCTGGGGTTTATTTTTTTTAAACAACTAAATCTTACTCCTTTGTCCTTTCTTTTCAGTCTGTTTTATCTCCCCCTTCCTCTCTTTTGGGGGGATTTCCCAGGATTTGAATAATTCCCTGTTTTTACTGTCTGGTTTTGCTGTAAGGGGGGGATGTTGGGGTGGGGGCTGTGTCCCCCCTCACCCCCCTCGTTTCCCTCCCCCCCCCCAAAATAAAATTATATTTATATTGCTGCCCTCTCTCAATCCTTTTTCATTATTTCTGTTGAGGTAAAACCTACTTGTGTCCCCCTCCCTATTCTTGGGGTGGTTCTTTGTGTTGTCCCCACCCCCAAAACCTCCAAACCCCCCCCAAAACCCAATCCACACCCCAAAACCCCTCAGAAATCCCCAAATCCCCTTAAATCTGCCCAAAAATTTCTTCAAGACGCCTCAAACTTAACCAAATTCCCCTCAGGACCCCTTAAACATTTCCAACCCCCCTCCCTGCAATCCTCTCAGGACCCCCCCAAACTGGCCCCCAAAAATCCCCTTAGATCCTCCCCCAAAATCTCAGGCTGTCTCAAACTTACCCAAGTCCCTCAAACATCCCCGCAGGACCCTCAAAATCCCTCAGAACCACCTCAGGCACCCTCAGATCCCTTTAAATCTCCCCATAACCCTCATTCCCCCCCACGCACACACATACACCGCCATTAGAGAGGTGCCTTCCTCCTTCCACATCTCCATAAACTCCCTCGGGGCCCCAACATTGCCCAAACCCTCCGAATTTCTCCCGAGAATTTCGCGGCCGGGCTTTAGGACCCAGCGCAGGCCCCGCCCACTTCCACTTTGGTCACGCCTACTTCCCCTCTCTGGTCCTCATCCCGTCGGGGGTCACGTGGCGCTGATCACGTGGGCGTCCAACATGGCTGCGCCCATGGCGGCGGTCGGCGGCGGCTCCGTGACGCAGCGGCTCCTCCGGGGCTTCTCCCGCAGACTCAGCGGCGGCCGGGCCACGGCCGAGGAGCCCGAGGCGGCCGTGTGGGTACCGGGGATCTTCTCGCGGGGGGACGGCGGGACCGGAAGCGAGCCCCGGTGCTGAGCCCGGTGTCGTGTGTCCCTCCCCTCTGTCGGTTTCCTCAGGGTTAACGTCGTGTTCGTGGACCGGGAGGGGCGGCAGGTGCCGGTGCGAGGCAGAGTCGGGGACAACGTGTTGCACCTGGCGCAGCGGCACGGGCTGGAGCTGGAGGGTCGGGACCTGGAATGGGAACGGGACCGGGAACTGGGCTGGGAACGGGGCTGGGAATCGGAATGGGACCAAGAATGGGGCAGGGAACGGGACCAGAGCTGGCTCCGGGACTGGGACCGGGACCGGGGGACGCGCTCTCGGGGTCCCGGTGCTGCCGGGGCGGTTCCGGGATCCTCCCAGTACTGACAGAGGGGTCCCGGGGCGGTTCTGGTGCTCCCGGGGGGATCTCGGTGCTGACAGCGGTTCCGGGGCTGTCCCGGAGTTCCCGGAGCTGTCCCGGTATTCCCGGTGATACCGGTGGCTCGGGTGTCCTGCAGGTGCCTGTGAGGCCTCTCTCGCCTGCTCGACCTGTCACGTTTACATCAGCGAGCCCCACTTGGGCCAGCTCCCGGCGCCTGACGAGCGGTAATGGCAGTCCTGGAGACCCCCAAGCCCCCGGTGACTCCCCAAGCCCCCCCGGAGCCCTTCCCAATCCCCTCGCACGACCCCCCCAAATGACCTCGCTGGACCCCTGGGGACCCCCCAAACCCTTTCCCGACCCCAACCCCCCGACCCCTCCTGGACTCTTTGGCCCTCCAGATTTTTCCCGGAGCCCCTCCCAGGACCCTCCCATTCCCATCCAAACCCCTATAGTGATGTCTGTGGACTCTCAGACCCCTCCCAGGAGCCCTGGGGACCTTCGCAAATCCCCCCCTGGAGTTCCAGAGATCCCATCCATTCTGGGGACCCCGGACCCCTCCCCAGACCCCTGGGAACCCCCAAATCCTCTTCGGATCCCCCCTTGCCAACCCCCCCTCCCAGGACTCCCAGGGACCCCCCTGGACCCCTGGGGACCCTTCCAAATCTTTCCTTGGATCCCCGGGCAACCTCCCAAATCCCTCCCAAACTCCTGGGGACCCCTAAATCCCCTCCCTGGACCCTGGAGACCCTTCCAGTTTTCCCCGGGGACCCCCAGCCTCCTCCCGAACCCCCTGTGGAACCCCCCCGGGGCTGTCCCCTCTGTCAGGGAGGAAGATCTGCTGGACCAGGCACCGCTGCTGCAGGAGAATTCCCGCCTGGCCTGCCAGGTGCTGCTGAGCCCTGCGCTGGAGGGGGCTCACATCTCCCTGCCCAGGGTCACCCGCAACTTCTACGTGGATGGACACGTCCCCAAACCGCACTGACCGTGGGGGGGGGCCCCCCTCTGAAAACCCCCTGACCTCCCCCCCTTGAGCTCCCCTGACCCCAGAGTGGCACACCTGGATCTGCCAGGTCCCCCTCAAAAATTTTTATTTAATTTTAAATTTTATGTAATCCCCCCCATTCCCATCTGAGTTCATCCTCAAATTTGGGGACACATCCCTGAGCCCCCTTGGACCCCCCAGGGTGGGTGACAGGGTGACCCACACCTAATTTCTGTGGTTCTGTATTTGGGATAATGAGATTTGATTTGTTAATTACAAATTGGTTTTGTTAGCATGGTGGTTTCCAGGGCTTTGATTTTGGGGTGGGGGTTCCTGTCTCGTTCTGGGAGGTTCTGTCCCTTTTTGCGGGGTCCAAAATAACAAAAAAACACCCTCTTGCCTCCCTGCCTGGGGATGCAGGGCCAGCAACACCTCCTGGAACGAGAGCACAACTCCTCAACTCCTGTCTCAAACACACACCCGTGCCATGCTCCTACAGCACAAGAGATGAAAGAGGGAAGAACAAAGGCAGGAAAGCCTGTGTGCCTTCCCCGAGAGTACACGTCTCCCTCTCACTTGCAATAACACCAAGGCACAGCATCACTTTGATTTAGAGAAGCGCTTCTGAAGGCAAAAATCTCCACACCCCACTTGAGCCATGGGAAAGCACAAGCAGAAGGGAAAACAGAGCACACAAAATACCCCCTAATTCAGCACCAAAAAAACCCCAAACCACTTACCACTCTCTACAACTTCCTGAAGGGTAGCTGTGGTCAGCTGGGGCTTGGCCTCTTTCTTCAGGCAACAGCGGGCAGAACAAGAGGACACAGTCTCAAGCTGTGACGAAGGAGATATAGGCTGCATATTCGGAAAAAAGTTTTTCACTGAAAGAGTGATAAAGTACTGGAATGGCTTGCGCAGGGAGGTGGTGGAGTCACCATCCCTAGCAGTGTTTAAAAAAAGACTGGATGTGGCACTTGGTGTCATGGTCTAGTTGAGGTATTAGAGATGGGTTGGACTCGATGGTCTTGAAAGTCTCTTCCAACCTAAAAATCCTGTGATTCTGTGAGCAGCAAGTCCCCTGTACCCCTGCCCTCACGCTTGGAGCGGCAGCAGCTGCCAGGTGTGAACTATTACGTTAATGAGGGCTCAGAGCCCTGGTGAGAGCGGAGGCAGGTGTGAGGTGTTAGGACAATGGGGAGGTGGCTCCTGCCAGGGCTGGTTTAAGAGGGGAATCTCAGGTCACTTTGGTGTGGAGTTGTTGGAGATGGGGGGGTTGCTGGTGGGTTTCCCCGGTGTGGCTCCTGAAACAGCGGTGAGCTCATCTTCCAGGGTCTGGGCGAGCCCCTGGATGCACTCGGATGCAGAGCATGGCTTAAAGGAGGTGCCAAGGGGCAGAGCTTAGTGCCAGGCAGCAGCAGCAGGTGAGTCTTTGTGGGTTTGTATTGGTGGGACTTTTATCCTTTCCCTTTTCAATTTTGTCTTGTCCATCCCTCCCTGATTCCCCCATTCAAAAATAGGGGTTGGCAGGGAAAAGAAAGCTTGAATGGTGGGAAGAAACTTCTGTTCTTGTCTGTGTTTAATGTGGGGGTTATTCCCCTTCAGGTGGGATTTTCAGGGTCTCGACTGGAGGAGTACTTGGGTTTTCCAGGGTGTGAAGGGTATACTGGTGAGAGGGAATCCCTGGGTTGTATTGTAAATGGAAGGGGGGGAAATAGGGTCGTATTAGGGGTCTGAAGGGAGGGTAAGGTCCCATTTTCATCCTGCTAAGGTTTAAAGTGGGAGGGAAGCCCTGTTTTTTTTCCTTTTAAAGTGTTTGCGTAGAGGTGAAAAACTTCCTTTTCCCCCTCATTGGAGGGATTTAATTTTCTGTTGTTGTTGGGGATGAAATGGAAGGGGAGAATCCATTTATTTGCCATTGTGTTATTTTAAGATAAGGGCAACTTGGCTGGCAGAGGCTTGGGTGTTTTGTTCAATTCAGTTTTTTAGATATTTTTTTTCTGTTTAGCAGTCTTTAACAATTGATGGTGCCGTTTTATTTTGTATGTCCATGGCCTACGGTAAGGGATACGGTCTGTTTACTTAAGGTTGTATTTCTTAGCAGCAGTACCTTTGTTCCGAGCGGGAGTAAAGCCGGGTATCTGCAGTAAAAGTCAACGGAGGGAGGCGAGCGGCAGACCGAAGCAGCGGTTATCGCTTAGGTCTCCCTTTCAGGTTTGGATCCGGCAGCCTGGAAGCAGCCGCAGGCAGAGAGCATCGGGACGCCCACGGCGCCGAGGCGTCGTTTTCCGTCCAGGCCGGAGTTTGTGGGCTCATCTTCCGAAAGCTAAGTGTCGGGGATGGGGGTGAGGAGAAGAGGAAAAAGGTTTTCAGTGGCAGGAGGCAATTCAAAGCTAGCTTAGGGCAGAGGGCCCTAGAGGGCCAGAGGCCCGGTAAGTAAAGGTAGAGGGTTCATCCTGGGCATCAGCAGAGCTTTTGCTGGGCAGGGCAGTGGCATCCCCTGTCTGCGTTTTAGGGAGCCGGGCGTCATCTGCCCGGTTGGAGTCCACAGGGTTAGGGTGCAGCAGGGGATGGGCAGCCCACGCCGGGATCCCCGTGCCAGGAGCGTCTGCAGTTGTGAGGCGTAGGGTGGAGCAGGAGCACTTGAGAGAGACCCAGCGAGGCTGAGGGAGGGCTCGAGAGGTGAGGGAGTGTCAGGCCAGAGAGCAGGAGGTGAAAGTAAGGCGTAGAGGCTAGGATGCAAGTTTGAGCGCAGGTGTATGAGCCCTGAGAAGTGTCCTGTTTCCCTGAGAGCAGGTGCAGGCAGCCAGGCTGTGGCAGGCCAGTGGCAGAAGAGCCGAGAGGGGCAGGCAGGAAGCGTTAGTGGGGAGCAGGGTCCGCAGGGCCGGGTCTAACCGGGGGTTTCCCGCCCCGGCCCACCCTGGGATCTCCTGTCTCCCCGCAGTCGAGGATGTCTCCTCCCATTCCTCGAGGCGGCGGTTGGTAAGGCTTCGTGCCTTTGCCACCGCCAAGAGCGCGGCTCTGTCAGCCTCTGCCCTGTCTCAGGGCCAAAGTTAGTTAGGCTAGGGAGAAACTGTGGATGACTCGTCCTGCCTGCAGGACAACTCTTGGGACCCTGGATCAGGAGCATCCTCGACTGCTAGCATAGGGCCTTAGAGAAGTAGGGTGAAGCAGGGCACTTGAGAGAGACCCAGCGAGGCTGAGGGAGGGCTCGAGAGGTGAAGGAGCGTCAGGCCGGAGAGCAGGCCATGAATGTAAGGTGTAGAGGCTAGGATGCAAGTTTGAGTGCAGGTGTATGAGCCCTGAGAACAGTCCTGTTTCCCTGAGAGCAGGTGCAGGCAGCCAGGCTGTGTCAGGGCAGTGGCAGAAGCGCTGAGGGGGCAGGCAGTAGGGCTAGGGCTAGGCAGGAAATGAGGAGGGGGGGCAGAGTCGACTGGGTTGGGGTTGAGCATGGGATGCCCACCCTGGTATCTCTGTCCTGCTGCAATCAGGGATGTCACAGCCCTAGTGGAGGCCAGGGTGGGTGAGTGGGCTTAGCATCCATCATGCCACCAAGACTTTGTCTGTGCAGGTGTCAGGCTGTGAATGAAGCCAAAGCGAGCTTCCCAAGACTCTGGGCATTGTTAAGAGAGGGGGAGCCTCAGGATCGGTGTTTTTTGGCTGATGTGCTGCAAAGTTCATGCTTTAATGTTTGGTTTTCTTTTTTATAGCTGAGGAAGAGACACCAGGCTGGTGACAGCAGGACTTTCCCAGAGGGCGAGACGGCATTCCTTGGCACCGGATGTGGATGGCGAATCCCTGGACCTCCCAGAGCTAAGTGGAGGGCTGGAGGCACAGAGGGGATGAGAGCAGGGTGCTGGGTTGGGAGTTGCTGGGGGGAATTATTGAGTCTGGTTTGGCTAGGGAGATGTGCAGCATGTGAGCCCTTAGGGCACCTGAAGGGCAAGTGTCATTTTTGCTGGCCATGCTGAGCTGTGCAGGGCAGAGCAGTCCTGGGCATGTGGTGTCTGTTGGGTTGTCCACTCTGTGTCTGTTGGGCATCTCATCTTTCAGGTCTTTTGCTGTAGCCCCCCAGGGGGTCTGTAGGGAACCCTGGCATTTGTGTTAGCATTTCTGATGTGTGTCTTCCTGAGCCCAGCAGCTTTGATGGGAGAGCTGGGACTTGCATCTGAATCTTGTCTCCCTTTAGAGTCATCCAGTGTGATGTCTGTTCAGGTCTTGTTGTGAGCTGTACGGACAGCTGTGCCCTGCCACGATCCATTTTGGCAGGTTAGGACTTGTTAGAAGTCCAAGCTAGGTCTGGGCTTGTGAGCGGAGGAGTGTCAGGCATCCATCTTTGTGATTCTTGAAGTGATTCATCTTGTTAGCATCATCTTCCTGCAGGGTTCTGTGAGCCTGGCCAGCTCACCTTGGTTGTTGTTGTTCCATTTATCATCTCATTCTGAGTTCTCTCGGTCCTCCCGGTCGTTCTTCTTGCCGAGAGCTTTTTGTTGTTGTCTTGTCCCCTGGTTTGTGGTGTCCTGCGTGATGGGTGTTGTGGCGTGTCTGTCCTGGAGCTGCTCTGCCCTGCCGCATGGGTGGGTGTAGGGGTAATAGAAGAAGCCCCTGGGGCCTGAAGTGGGTGATGTCAGGTGGAGTTGTGGTGTGGAGGGCATTCGTAGGTTGGCAGCAGGTGCGTGTCGCTGTCAAGTTGCCATGCTGCAGTGTGACTTTGTTCCTGTGTATGTTTCAGATGCGGATGGATTCAATCTGTGGCAGAGTGGCCCATTCTGCTTGAGGGGGTTCCTTTGCGAAGGTAAGTCACCGTTTGGCTTTGCAGGGGTCATGTGCATGGTGAGTATGTGACAGCATTGTTGTTTGTGTTTCCTGTCAGGAACTGAAGTGGGCTGTCATCTGTCAAAGTGAAGCGGAGCAGGTGAGCTGTGATTGTTGGAGAGAAGCAGTTGGTATTGCTGAAGTGTCAGTTGCTGGTGTGACTCTAATCCTCCATTACTGTGTTTTTTAGGAGATGTCACTTTCCACGGAGCTGCCCTCAGCAAGCAGAGGATGGATGCAGTTTGCCTGTCTCCTGAGACCTGTGGGGAGCAGTAGAGGAGTGTGTGATGAAGCCTTGATATTTTCCATTTGAAGGTGCCATCCAGGTAGGCTTTGTTTAAGAGCCTGGGAGCTGAGGTGAGTCGGGGAGGCAGGGAGGAGGAGCGAGGGTGCAGTCAAGATTGAGCTGTGCCACATCACCTGCCGTCCTCTTAAGCCAGGTCCACCCCGTGATGACGGCAGGGGGCTCGGAGCGCGGCCGAGGCGTGCGGGACGAGGACGTGGGTATTCTTAGGAGACGGTGAGTATCCTAATGGTGAGGTTTTGGTCCATGTGCTGCCACGTGCATGCTTTGATGTTTTGGTTTTGTTTGTTGTAGCTGAGGAAGAGACAGCAGCCCGGTGGTGGCAGGACTTTCCCAGAGGGTGAGGCGGCGTTCCTTGGCACTGACGTGGACGGTGATCACCGGACCTCCCAGAGCTAAGTGGAGGGCTCAAGGCACAGAGGGAATGAGAGCAGGGTGCTGGGTTGGGAGTTGCTGGGGGGGATTGAGTTCAGTATGGATCTGGAGATGTGCAGGATGTGAGTGCTTAGGGCACATGAAAGGCAAGTGTCATTTCTGATTGTAATGCTGAGACAGGCAGGGCAGAGCAGTCCTGGGCACGTGGTGTCTGTTGTCCACTCTGTGTGTGTCGGGCATCTCATCTTTCACGTCTTTTCCCATAGCCCCTCAAGGGGCCTGTGGGGAACCCTGGGATCACTGTTAGCATTTCTGATGTCTGCCTTCCTGGCTCCAGTGGCTTTGACTGGAGAGCTGGGACTTGCATCTGAACCTCATCTCTGTTCAGAGTCATCCAGTGCGATGTCTTTTGAGGTCTTGTTCTGAGCTGTACGGACAGCCGTGCCCCGCCACGATCCATTTTGGCGGGTTAGGACTTGTTAGAAGTCCAAGCTAAGTCTGGGCTTGTGAGCGGAGGAGCGTCGGGCATCCATCTTTGTGATTCTCGGAAGGCATCATCTTGTTAGCATCCTCTTCTTGTAGGGTTCTGTGAGCCTGGCCAGCTCACCTTGTTTCTTCCGTTTGTCATCTCATTCTGAGTTCTCTCGGTCCTCCCGGTCATTCTCCTTGGGGAGAGCGTTTTGTTGTTGTGGTGTCCCCTGGTTTGTGGTGTCCTGTGTGATGGATGTTGTGGTGTTGGTGTGGCTTTGTCCCAGAGCTGCTCTGCCCTGCCGCATGGGTGGGTGTAGGGGTAATAGAAGAAGCCCCTGGGGCCTGAAGTGGGTGATGTCAGGTGGAGTTGTGGTGTGGAAGGCATTCGTTGGTTGGCAGCATGTGTCACTGTCAAATTCCCGTGTTGCAGTGTGACTATTTTCCTGACTTTGTTTCAGATGCAGATGGACTCAATCCATGGTAGAGCGCCTCATCCTGGGTGAGGGGGGTTCCTCTGTGAAGGTGTAAGTCACTGTCTTTGCTGGGGTAGTGCAAATAGTGACTGTGTAAGAGCTTTTTTTTTTCTCTTTACTTTCAGGAAGTGATGGTCGACGTCAGCTCTCAAGGTGAAGTGGAGCAGGTGAACCGTGATTGTTGGAGAGAAGCAGTTGCTATTGCTGAAGTCTTACTTGATCATGCATGTCTAAGCATCCCCTTTTGTGTTTTATGGGGTCTGCTTGCATGACGCCATTCTGTCACGAACCAGGTGCCGGTTTCTGTTTGGAATTTTAGCTGGCTGCCATCCCTTTGCTGGCCCATAGCCTTAGACAGAAACAGTGTCCCTTCTCCATGGGCATGCCAATTCACCCTCCCCTGTTCCTGATGTGATTTTGTAGGAGGCATTTGGCACTCCAAGTTAGACATGTAAGTGTTGTCTCTGCCAGCTTTTGCCAGCCCTGTAAGCCTGCTTCCCTTCCCTTTCTGCAGCATGTGTCTGTCCTGGTCTTAGGATTTGTGCATGCTTTGAAAAGGAATGTTTCATTTAGCATTGATCATGGGCATTGCTGAGCAATTGTGTCTGTGTCTTCTTTCACACATGAACTCTTCACCACTCGATGGGGACTCTCCCAGACATTTTATGATTGAAATCTGTTCACCCATGAGCGAAGAACACAAAGGGCAAGAGGTGTTTCTGCCTGTCCTGTTTTTTTTAAGGTGTAGGTGAAGTCTAATCTCCAGTACTCTCTGCCATGCAGCTCCTTTGGCCTGTCCCTCAGTCCTTGAAGTAAGCACGTGTAAAAGCTGGGCCAAGTTTCCCTGCACAGTTTTAGTTTGTCTGTTGCAGCCCTGAGCAGGTGTCTAAAATAAGTAAAACCCCCCTGGTGCCTCCGTCTCCCCCCTGGGCAGGGATGCAGGGGCAGCAGCACCCCTGAAACGATGTCCCAAACGGAGAGCCTTCCCAGGCCCCTGGAGAAGAGCTTGTGAAAAGTGCATATTATATGGCTCTACGCAAGATATTTACTATATGTGTTGTGTTGTGTTAATTGTTAATGTTGTATTAATATTTTGATAGTATAGTAAATGTAGTTTTGTAGTTAAAATGTAGTTTTTATGTACCAACCACCGGAAAATGTAAATCTTTGAAAGAAAGAAAGAATTTACTACTTCCTTATCAGAAGAGACCAGCTCCTCCTGCTTCTCTCAGCCTGGTGGACGCCATAGAGATTAAAGGAAAAAAGTGATACTAACCATAGACAATTCTTTGTTTGAATAGAATTTATATATATGCGTCATGTATAAATTGTATGAATATTGAACAGGCTATTGCTTTTAAGAGATAATCCTTTGTTAACAGGGGTCCTTCTCCAGAGCTTGTGGCTCGGGAGAGGTACCCAGACGTCTGTAACTTTGTTTTTGTTGTCTTGTATTGTCCTAAGTCTAAAACTGTTCAATTTTTTTACTCTAATTCTATTATTATAACCATCTTATTTACTATTAAACTTTTAAAATTTTAAAAGAAGTGCTTGGCGTTTTTCACAAGCTGAAGGGGTAAGAAGAGAGGGCAGGAAAGCCTTGGTACCTTCCGTGAGAGCGCCTGTGTCCCCGTGCCCTGCAAAAGCAGCAAGGGCCAGCATCCCTGTGATTTTGAGATGAGGCCGAGGGAAAAGTGAGGCACCGTGGGTTCTTTGTGTAGTCGGTCGTTTTCCCGTTTCCCCATTGGTCCGTTTTGGATCCTTGCTCCGATTGGTCGTTTTGAAATTCATTCACCCCATTGGTCCGAGAGTCAAAGCCCGCCACCTCGTTCGCTGTGAAAAGGGAGTGTGGGAGGTCAGTCGGGTGTGGGTTCCAGAGGGCGCAGCGGTGTGCGCCGCCTGAAGAGACCTCGCCGTGGAGAAGCAGCAGCGCCGAGCCGATGGAGCGGCCGTGCCTGCAGGCGCACGGAGAGCCTCGTGGCTGAGTTGCCCCTGCAACTCTCTTAAAAGAGCGATCACTGAGGGTGTTGTTGAGCCTTCGGAGCATAGGGCGCCTTTTTCAAGGCGCCCGGCTCCCGGATGGTCTCAGCTCCCGAAGAGGCTCCGCGGCCGGGCTGGAGCAGGCAGCGGGCGCGGGCCGAAGGTCCAGAGCTTTGTGTGAGGCAGCAGCAGCATCGCGGGTGAGTGATCGTGGGTTCGTGGGGAGGGCGTGTTTTCGTTTCGTTATTCCTGAGGAGGTCCGTGCGTGTCCCGGCAGCCGCGTGCGTTCCGGGGACAGAAGCCGGGCAGCGGCGGGGCTCCCCGGTCGTGGAGGCGCAGGGCGAGGTCGGGTGGGTTTCCGCGCGCTGGGAAGAGGGCGGGGGGGTGTTTTTCCAGTTGCCATTCTAGCGCTAAAGCGCGGCGCCGCGGCGGTGAATGTGCGGCAGGAGCTACGGGTTGCCCCGGCCGCATGGCGCACGGGCGGGGAAGGGGGGGGGGCGGGTCTGGGGCCGGCAGTGAGGATGCCTTTGGGGACTGGCGGCGCGGCGGTGCGGCGGCTCGTGTTGGCGTGGTGTTGGCGAGAAGGAAGCGGGGTAGGGCCGGCGCCGTGGGTACGTGGTGCCCATGGCTCTTTTCGGGCGGGTTTCCCGGCGCTGGGAAGGGTGGTGGGGGGTGGTTTTCTCTTTGCCGCGGTGCGTAGGAAGAGCGGCAAGCCGGCGCTGAATGCTCAGTATGTACGCATGGTGCTCATGGCTCGTCGGTTCCCCGGCGCTGTGTGGAGGAGGGAGGCGGGGTGGCTCTGCCCCCGGGAGTCGCGGTCCCTTTGCGGGGGGCAGGGGAGCCGGGGCCGGCCGGGCAGCGCCGGTGTGTTCGGTGGCGTGGTGTCTCCGGGACTGAAAGGGCAGGGCGGAGCGAGTCGTGGCCGAGGGTGGAAAGTGCTCGGCTCCCCCGTCCCTCCTGTCTGGTGGAGGAGCGGCGTTCGGAATTTTTCGAAAGAGGCGCCGTTTCGGCAAGGTTGTTTTGTCCGATTTGCCGCCGTGTAAGTGCCTGTCGCTTGAGGTATGTGGAGAGGTTTTTCTTTATTCATCAGCGGCTTTGATGGTGGTGACTTCGTGGCGTTTGTTTTTGGTGGGTTTGAGGTGGCGCGATGTCGTTGATGTGTTCGGATTTTGTGATCTTTGGAATTGTATCCTTGTTTCTCGTAGGCTAGGGGTTTCTTTGTTCGTTTTGTTGGATTGCAGTGTGTATTTTCTGGTTGTGGAATGTTTTGGGAGCTTTAGGATTTCACGGGGAGCAGCCTGGGTGTGTGGTGAAGGCTGTGGTGCTTGTTCGCTGCCTTTTTTTTTTTTTTTTTTTAAATTTTTCCTTTTTTTTTTTTTTTTGTGCCGAGCGGTTTTCAGGTGGTTTTGAAGAAACGTGTGGTTTTGTTTTGTTTGTCGATGTTGTGTGCTAAGGGATCGGGTTTATTTCTTTCTTAATCCTGCGTTCCTTAGGTTCCAGGTCGATGTTTTCGGTTTTGAATTGAGTTTTGGTGTTGAATTTATTAATGCGTGTGTGTATATATATATATATATATTTTTTTTTTTTTTTTTTTTTTTTGCTATGAGATTTCTTTAGACCCTATTCCATTGTGTGTTGGCTGTTGCACCCTGTTGTCTTTCAGATGTAGGGGTAGGCAGGTTTTCCCCAGGGCGGGCTGCAGGAAAGCAAGCCGTGCGCTTGGCTTTAGTGGTATTTTCTTGCCAAGGCTTGATTTTTCTTGTGCTTGGTGTGAGGGATGGAGCAGTGGGGTTTTTTTTGTGCCTTGTCAGGCTCCTTTTTTGCTCCCTGGGGCTTTTGACGGAGCCAGTTTTGATTTCTGTGGACTTGAGGAAAGAGTTTGTGGTCAGAGATAAAATATGGCTGTGTCGTGTCCCTTTGTCCTGGAGTGCTTATCGGGTGCTCGTGGTCGGGGCGGTGCCGGAGCGGTCCCCGGTGGGCGCCCAGCCCCGGTCGGTTGGAAGGCAGTCTTTTGTCTGTTTTGTGTTGCAAATGAGGGCGTTGCTGTTGGCGGCGCCGGGTTGAGCGTTGCCAATTTGTGTCTTTGCCTGCCTTTGGTTTTTGAATTGAGTTTTATTTTTTGGAAGGTTTACTTGAGAAGCAGGAAGGATTTGAACCTTGTTTGATGGGGGATGTGAAGAAGACTTTTTTCCAAAAGAGCATCAAGAGCCCAAACTTGTCCTTTTTAGTCCCTTTTATTGTTTGAGCCTAGTCTTTTTGTCATTTATTAGGGGAAGAGTATTTTTTAGCGTTGTGGATTTTAAGGCTCACTTAGCAGAGTTTTTTTGTGGGTTTTCAAGTGTTTTCAAGACAAGCGCTTGGATAAGCTTGCTTTTGTGACTTTGTTAGGAGGAGTTTTTTAAGCCGCTTATGGGTGATGGGTTTTAGACTGTAGCATCCCGAGGTGTTCGTTTTTAAAGGTTCATCACTTTAAAGGAAGGTATTTTTTACTTTAAGGTCCAGAGATGTCTTTTTCGTTTTTTACCGTCGCAGGGGGCTTCTCCTCTTTCTCTCTGTTTCAGCGTTTTATAGGCTATGAGTTCGTTTATCATCAACCTTTTTGCTTCAATTTCCACACCCATGAAAACCATTCTTTTTTAAAATGCCTCTCTTTGTTATGATTGAAAGGCATGATGTAAACGTAGAGTTTATTTTCATGGCTTAAGTAAGCATAGAACCACTCATTTTTTAATGCTCCGTTTTAATCTGTTTTTTTACTTTTGGTCCTGACTCGATGCTGTTGGTTTTTGTTTCTTCTGTCTTTTTTTACTTTTTTAGAGAAGGGTTAAGCTCTGGAAGCCTCCTGTTGCTAAGAGAGAGTTCAATTTGCTCGGAGTTTGTTTGTTTTGGTTTTTTTTTTTTTTTTTTTTTGTGGTTTGTGGTGTTTGATGTTTAAGGCTAAGGCTGCACTGGTGAGGGAGGAGGAAGTAAGAGAACTATTAGAGATGGGAGGGTGTATGTATTTGTCAGGGTGGTGTGCATGATTTGTCTATGACAGCCTTGTTGTTTGTGCTTCCTTTCAGGAGGTGAAGCTGGATGTCGGCGTTGGAGGTGATGTGTGCCCGGTGAGCCGTGAGCGCTAGCCAGAAGCCGTTGCTGTCGCTGAAGTCTGACTCGGTGGTGCCAGTCTAAGCCTCCAGGACGGTGCGTTTTAAGCAATCCCCTGCCAAGATGCTGAACTTGTCTCAGCAGCCGATGGTTTGCGTTTTAAATTTTATCTGTCAGAAACGTGTTTCCTGGCGCACGAGGTCTTAGAGATGAAGAGCGGCCCTTTTTGGTGGGCCAATAAAGTCTGCTTCCCCTGTCCCCCTTAGTAGGGGGCATTTGGGCTTCCCAGTTGGATGTGGTAGTGAGGCGTCTGCCTGCTTTTGGCAGCCCTGTAAGCCTGCTTCCCTTCCCTTTCTGCAGCATGCGTGTGGCCCGGTGTTAGGAGTTGTGCATGCTTTGAAAAGGAGAGCTTGATGTTGCCTAAGTAATAGACCTTGGTGAAAAACGGTGTGTTTGTGCAATAAGTAAGTGTCAGCAAGTTGCTGGCCAGTTCCCTGTAGATTTTCCTCTTGAAATGTGTTCCTCCATCTGCCAAGAGCACAAAGGGCACCCGTCGGTTCTTCCCGCCCCGTGTTTTTGCAAGCTGAAGGGGACCCATCCTTTTCCGTGTCCTATGCAGGCCAGGTCCCCGGCCCTATCCCACACTCGCATCACGTAAGCAGGTTTGAGAGGTGAGGCAGCTTTCCCTGCAAGAGTTTTTCATTGGCCTCCCTCCACGGGAGTTGAAATGATGCCAAACCCCCCTGGTGCCTCCCTATCCCCCCTGGCCAGAGGTGCCAGGCCAGGAACAGCTTGTGTCTGTGGAGCACAAGTGCTCCAGTCCTGTCCCAAGCAGACGTACAGCAGAAGAGATGAAAGGGGGAAGAATGAAGGTAGGAAAGGCTGTGTGCTTTGCACGAGAGTGCCTGGCGTCTCCCCCCTCCAAAAGCACGAGGGCCCAGCATCACTGTGATGTGTAGAAGAATGTGTGAAGGCAAAAGCTCCCCCACGCCTCCCCACTCCTTTTGGAGGTGGCCTCCCCATGTAAGCCTCGGGCACATGCAGGGGAAGCGGGGTTCTTGTGGCTAGCAAGGGAAGGCTGGTGGCCCAGTGTGTCAGGTGTAGGCAAGGAGCTGTCCCTGGCATGAGCAGCAGGTCCCCCGTGCCCCTGCCCTCCCAGCTGCCTGGTGTGAGGCCTCAGCACGATGAGGTGTCAGAGCCCGGGTCCAGAGCAGAGGCAGGTGAGAAGCGTGTGGGTGATGAGGGGGTGGCCGGTGCCAGGGCCGCTCCCTTTGGCGTGGGGCTGCCGGAGGAGAGGGGCTTTTTGGGTGTCCACGGCACGTGTCACAGAATAGCTGTGAGACAATATCCAGTGTTCTGGGGGGGGCCCTGGATGCACTTGCACGGCTTCAAGGAGGTGCTAAGCCAGAAACCTTTGTGCCAGGTAGCAGCAGCAGCAAGGGTGGGTTTTTGGGAGTGTTTTCCTTTCCATTTTTGTGTCATTCCTCCCTCCCCAATGCCCCTGGAAAGAAAAAATGAGGTTTTGAGGATCCAAGTGGCTTCACTGGAGAGAAGGAAGATCTCTTGTGTTATTGTCTGTATAAAAAGATGTCAAGCTGTGTTTTCTCATCGTTTGAGAGCTTTGGTTTATTTTTTTGTTGTTCTCAGGGAGTAAATAGAAGGGGAGCGTACGTACCTTTGCCACGGGATGGGTTTCACGTGGGGCTCATGCCCGTTGTTGCTGCTTCCTTTCCTTGGAGGGCTGCAATTGCAGGAAAGGCCAGCTTGTCCAGCATGGGAAAGGTTTCTATTCCCTAGGATGTTGTTTGGTGGTGTATGTTGTGTTTTGATGTTGTTTCTTGTGTCCAATTTTTTTTTTTTTTTTTAAGTGAGGATCACTTGATGGGTGGGTGTGTTTGTATTGGAGGTGGAGTGGATTTCAGTCTTATTTTGAATAGGCGTCTTGCAGGTGTTGTTGTGATTTTTTGTTTCTTGGATGTGAGCATTGAGATGGGGTAGGGCCCCAGTGTGGCTGTCTGGTGGAAGCTAGGGTGTTTTGTTAGATGCAGTGTGTTGTGGGTGTTTGTGGTTTTTTTATTTTTTTTTTAAATTTTTTTTTTGTTTTGTTTTGTTTTGTTGAGGGGTGTTAGGGTGGTTTTGAAATGATGTTTTGTGGATGGTGTGTGATAAGGGATATGGCTTATTCATTTATTTGTTTATTTCATGTTGCATTTCTTATGTTTCCTGTTGATCTGGTTGGTTTTGAGTTGAGTTTTGGTGGTGTTAACTTTCTGGTTTTTTGGTGGGGTGTTATGTTTTTAGAGGATGTGTTTTCTAAGGTTTACTGTGCTGCAGGGGGCTGTCGCTTGAGGTGTAGGAGAGGTGTTTGTGGATCGTTTTTCTTGTGGTGAGCGTGTAGCATTTGTGTTAGTGGGTTTGGGGTAGCGTGATGTTTATCGTGTGATAGGGGTTACTTTCTTTGGCTTGTTGGATTGCAGTGTCTATTTTATCCTTGTGGAGAATTTGGTGGCTAGCTGTTTGTTTGTAACGGGGCCAGCGTTGCTGGCCGGTGGAGGCTTGTGTGTCGTGTTAGATGGCTTTTTTCTAAAGGTCTAAGTTTTTCCCTTGAGTGGTTTGAAGGTGGTTTTAAATGTTTAGTGAGATGGGATTTATTTCTTTCATGTCGTGTTTCTCGTGTTCCACGTGAATGAGGTGGGTTTTGTGGTTGTTTTGGTGTTGAATTTTTTTTTTGGTGGCGTATTGTGTTTTTAAGGGCCGTATTTTCTAAGGTTTACTGCTGTGGCACGGTCTACATGTTGATGTCTAGGAGAGGTGGTTCTTCATTCGGTGATCCCTTCTATTGTGGTGAGTCTGTTGCATTTGTTTTATTAGGTTTGAGGTTGTGTCCTGTCATTTATTTGGCCGTGTTTTCTAATCTTTAGAATAGTATTCTTGTTTGTGATAGGAGATGGGTTTATTTTTTTGTTTTGTTGGATTGCAGTGTGTATTTTATTGTTGTGGATGCTTTAGGAGCTCTTTTTTAGGGCTCCATGGGGAGGCTATCCCCGTTGGCCGCTGGAGTGTGATGTTTTTTAAATGGGAAGTTTTCTCTTTTTTGTGTTCTTTAGTAAGGGTGTTGCTTTATTTTGTTTGCAAGCAGCGTGTGAGAAAGGATAGGGTTTATTTGCGTACGTCCCGTTGCCTTCCTTAAGTTCCATGTCGGTCAGGTCGGTTTTGAGTTTTTTGTTGAACTTTTTTTGGTGGTGTCAGGTGTTAAGGCTGTTTTCTGAGGTTTATGACAGCGTGAAGGGCCGTCGTTTAAAGCGTAAGAGGTTTTTATTCACGGAGCGGTCCCTTTTATTCAGTTTGGTACGTTGTGTTGTGTTTTCTTGTGTTTGAGGTGGTGTGATGTCGTTCATTTGTTGTCGTTGTGTCTCTTTATTTTGATTGTAAGTGGTGTGTGAGAAGGGATAAAGTTTATTTTTTTCTTTCTTTTGTGTTTGTTTGTCTGTTGATGAGGCTGGTTTTGAATGGAGTATTGGAGTCGGTGTGTTGTGATTTTCAAGGCTACGTTTTTGAAGGTTTTGTCATGCCGCCCACTCCTGTGGAGCGGCAGTCACAGCTTACCACCCTTGTCCTTCCAGCAGAGGCGTCCCAATCTGCAGGGCCCCCGAGGCCTGGTGCCGAGGGTGCCGGGTGCAGCCATGGCGACGCCTCTTTCCATGGTCCCCCACACTTGGACAGGTGCAGGGCACTTGAGCAGGAGCGGTGGTTCCTTGCAGCGCCTGGAGTAGGACCCCACGTTGTGGCTGGAGATGCTGAAGAGCAAGGTGCCATGGTAGCGTGTGTGGCAGCTGAGGTTGCTGTGGAAGAGATTTGAGAAGAGACAGTACGGTGGTTAGCTGTGTTTTGAAAGAGACATCTCTTGCCTCTCCCCCCCCAATAGGCTGGCTAATATAAGGGTAAGGAACTGCAAGCCTTTGTTGCAAGGGAGATCCTTCCATCTGTCCCCTGGGTGTAGCCCTTGTCCGTGCCGAAGCCAGGGGCAAGAGCCGTACGCACGGCCCCTTACTTTCTAGAAGCCCCTTGCAAAGGTGTTTCTTGATTTCTCCCTTCCTCCTGTGCCCCTGGCTGTAACTCTGGGGATGTCAGGGGCTAGGCAGGTTGTGTCTTTTCCCTAGAGCTATCCTAAGTCCTTGTAGCATTTTTCTCGTGCCACGAGTACCTGTACCTCTGTGTATGGCTTGTATGATCCCATAGCTTGGCTTATTTGTTGCAGAACTACTTTGATCCCTCATGTGTTTGATGCTGAAACGTCTGGCCATGCCTCTGTCCACCCTGTGGACCGACCTGCTAGGACCAGAAGGTGTTTTAACTTTGTCACTGGCGGCCTTTTGGTACAATGCACCCGGCACGTCCAGAAGGCCCGTGTAGGCCAAGGCCTGCCTCTAGTTTCCTGGCCAGTGTTGTCCCTGTGTTCCTGGTTTTAGCAGCTGTCTAAGCCTGTTCCATAGTTTGCTTTGGCAGGGTGAAGAGAGCCAGAGCAGCAGGCATTTGGAGAGAGGCTTGTGGGTGTCGTGGGGAGCTCCAGCGAGTCCTTGGATGGGGTTGTTTTAGGAAGTGTAAGGCCAGGGCTTTTTGCATCTACTGCTTACCATCCTTTTTAAAGCAAAGACCGTTGTTTTTCCTGTGTCTAATCCCACTTTTTTTTTCATTGTGTCAAGTTGTTGCCGTGCAAGAGAGAGTTTGTCTGCCTGTGATACCATTCCTTGAAGGAAGGGGAGAATGTTAGAGCTTTTGGGCCACCTACATCTTTTGGATCTTGTCAGCCCGTCGGTTTCCTACGGTTTTCTCCTCTGAGTCTCCTGATGGGTATGTCTGTTTTTATTTCCCATATGTCACGGCTCGCCTTTTTGCTAAGATCCATCAGCACGTCCAGTAGGTGAGAGATGCAGAGTTATGGAATGCCTGGATCACCCTATCTGCCTCCTTTGAGTCAGTAAAAAAAAAATTTCCCTGTCTGATTGTGGTGTCCTAGACAGGCTGTGAGGAGTGCCTCTCCTTGTGGCCTCTGAGTTGAGCAGGTGGAGGGTCCCCTTCCCCCTTGTTCCCGCCTTCCTTTTGTTGCATTTCATTTATGATACAGGATGCTGTCCATTGTTTCCCTTGTAGCAGCTTTGCAGGGCCATCCATGCCCAGCTTTTGTCCCTCAGGCCCTGGCATGTGTGCTGCCTCTTTTGCAGCCCAGGTGTGGAGATGTAGCTGAATGCAGTCCTGGGTTCCTTCCTCCCTCCCTGCCCCCCTTCCTCTTCAGGGCTGTTTGAGCAGGAGTATGGTTTCAAGCCTGTGGCCATTTTAAAACTGAAATGCTCCTGTTCCATGAAGCAGGAATCATTGTGTAAGAACTGAGTGCAGATGAGGCACTGAGTTTTGCAGAGGCTAGGGCCAAGCCCTGGCCTGCGGGTGTAAGGCTTTGGAAAAACAAGCACCAGGCCTGTTTTGCCCCACCCCCCCAATGGTCTTTTGGTAAAATTCCTTTGCAATGACCCTGATTAACATGTGCATGGAGTTGAAATTAGTTTTCTGTGTTTAGAAGGGGTAAGTGTGGGGCATTCCTGCATTTCTCCTTTCCTTTTTTAAAGCTTTGCTGCCTCCTGCTGTCCCTACCACGACATGACCGCTGCCTGGTCTTCAAAAAATATTCAGTCCAAGGTGTCTAGTACCCCACCCACCCAGCCCAAACAAGTGCTGCAACTCCTTTCTTGCCTTGGGTCACGGCACTTGTCAACTCCCCTGTATTCCTTCCAGTTGTATTTAGTGAACCCCCCCAATCCAAAAATGTGCCAAGGATGCGACCTTTTTTTTCCCCCAAGCCACGTGCCTTTTCCTTCTAGTGTAAGTCCTGAACATGGTTTTAACTTGTTATGAATCTGTATTTTACCTCCCAGTAGCAAAGGTGTCCTCCCTTTGTATTTTTTCCCCTGTCCTTGAGCTGTGTTTGGTTGGTTTCTGAAAGTTCCTTGATGGGTGTGTGTATCTTGAGTGGTCATTTGTTTGGAGGAAGTGTGTGTGGGGTCTTGCAGCGTGTGAAGCTGACAGCTGACTAGGGGGCTGGTCATGGCCCTCTGAGTCTGGTCCTATGTGTTCAGCCCTTTATCTGGAGTTCCCACTGTGGTGTGAATTGTTTGCAAGATCTTGGAGGGCCTTTTGAGTGTAGGTGTATGTGAAACATGTCGAGATTTAATTCAAAGCTACCGTTCAGGCTTCCTGAGGTGCACGTGTTTGTACGTATGTAAGGGTGAGGTTTGAGTCAGAGAGCCTCTTAAGAGCTACTGTTTTTTTTTTACAATTGCCTATGGATATTGTGTCCCTGCCTGTGCTTGGCCTCCATTCCCAGTGGCATATGGGGTTTGTGAGAAGGGGAGTCCCTCCATCATTTGCTATGGTAAAGCCCATATGTCATACCTCTTCTGTTAGAATCTGATTGTTCATAGGGCTAGGGGGTATACCCTGAAGCCCATTCCTTCCTCTTTTGTCATTCCTTTCTTTCCTCCATCCATTTGAGTCTTTTTATTCATCCTCTCGTCCCTGAACTTTGGGTGTGCCAGGGCGTATGTCACTGTCACAGCATCCCTAAAGTTTTTATGCTAATATGCTGTTTTGTGCTGCCACGGGGGGCACGGTCTGAACCTGTTTTTTATAAACCTGTACTGGGGGGTGTTGTGTTGTCATCTTATTTTTACCACTTGTGCTGTTCCTTTAGTTGTAGGGAAAGTTTGTAGCCCACGGGTGCAGTGATCCACTCTCATAAGTAGGTCGTGGTACCTCTGCAGTGGAGGAATTTCTGCAAAATCCACTCTTTTGTTTTGAAAAGGCCTCGACGCGTGCTCTCAGTCTCCCTCCTGGTGTGTGGTTTTTCTCATTGCTTTTTGGTTTAGTTCTTGGGCTCTGAAGCCTCTATCCCTAAGTAGTTTTGCAAGACTGTTGTTACGGGTTTCTCTGCTTTGGTTTTTCCTTACAGAAAAGTTACCAACCGTATGTTTATGATGCCCAGGCAGTATACAGCCTCTTTCCATCCTATGCACTGTGACATTCACAGGTCCTTTCAAAGCCTTGTATTTACAGACCTGTTGAACACCCCAGATGCCAATGCATCTTCCTCCCCGTCAGCTCCCATTCCTCCCTTTGTACGCTCCTTGCCAGAAAGGCTCTGAAGCATGTGTAGTTTGTGTCCTAAAATGAGCGCTGGGTCTATGTTGAGGAGGCGTCCCTCAAAATGAGGAAGATGAATCTTCCTGATCCTGACCTTTCTACCTTTTCAATGCATTTGTGACCCATGTTAGAGCTTAGAGTTTTGTGTATTGAATGGGTCCTTTGAGCAGGAAGTCTGCAGCTATGTTGTGTGCTCTTGAGCCCATTTTGGTTTTTGTGACAGGCCAACTCCATCAACATAAAGCTGACAAGCAAGGAGTTAGTGAATCTGAGCTCTCAGATGTGGCTTGTGTTGAGTGTGCACAAATCTTCCCTAAAAATCCCCCTTTGTTCCAATTTAAGCTCTGCCTATAAGTCTTTCCTTTCTTGTAGGTGGCCTTATTTTTTTTTCCTATGGCCAGACAGAACCATAGGTACTTCGAGCTGGGCCTGCTGGTCTCTGCCTTCCCTTCTAGGGGGGATGGTGGCCTGAGGTTGGGCTGGATTCTATCTGCTCTTGTGTGGGTGGGTAAGGAGAGGTGGCTGCTTTGCAGTACTTACTTTCTCACCCTGCTCCAAAGACCTTGAGATTTTTTTGCTTGGCCCCTGTTAACAGCTCTGGGTACTATTCATGCTGAGCTGCCCTGTTTGACATGGAGGGGCAGGCCAAAGAGGCCATGATGATCTTGTTTTTGTGAGTTTTGACTGCTTGGCTGGTGTGACGTGTGCTATTTCTGCATGACTTTTTTTTCTTAAGTGTTGCTTTGAACCTCTATTGCTGCTAGCTACTGTGAGAGAGGAAAAAACCTTTAGGCAGCTTTCCCATGTTGTCGGTCTTATGAAGGTTTTTTGCACCTTAGTCTTTTTCTGAGACAGAAAAGGAAAGGCTGAACATGCAGAAGAAACACCACAGAGTCAGGAGAGTATTAATAAAGACAGGATTTGTTCAAGAGTGGGTTGTTGCATTCTTATTTGTTTCTCCAAATGCCCTATTTGCACGATTCCTTAAATTCAAGGGCAAGATGTGCATCTGGGGATAGGTTTGGTTTACATTTCTGGGTGCCTTTGAGGGATCCTATTTCTATTCTGAGATGCTTGAACAGAGATGCAGAGGAGCAACCCTCTGTGCCCGTGAGGAAGTGAAAAAAAATCTCTGTTCCTTGAGAGGAACAACCCTTTCTTTGCAAGGTGTCTCCTTTTGGATGCCACCCTGTAGGTACTAGTGCCATCTGTTGGGGTGTCGTCAGGGATTCTACTAGCATCTCGATTCCTTCCTTGTGTGTGAAAACTTTTCCTTTTGCATTTAGCTCCCCCCTTTTCTCCCCCATTTTTCCAAAGTTGTGTCCTATCCCGAAGGCATCCCATAAACCTATGTGTATTGTACCTTACTCTTGTTCCAAAATCCCAGTACGTCTAAATCGATCCCAATCCATCTAATGCCCTCTTAAGTGCATAGCCCTTACCCCATTGGGTGGACCCACTGGAGGGTCCTTTTTCTAAGTCTTTCAAGTCTTGGGTTTTCATGTTTTCCAGTCTAGCATCTCCTGGTCTTCTTTTTCCTTCCCCTACTTTAGAGGATCCCTGTGTGAATAACCCTGCTGTATGGCACAGGGATACCTTGTAGGTCTTCCCTCATTCCTTGTTTGTCTAGGATTCTAAGGAGTCTTTCCATCCCTTTGGGATGGGCTCCCGAGAGGGATTGTGCAGGCTTGAAGCTCTTGCACGTTGTCCACTCTAGATTGGTACCATTTGCTAGTACCCCCTACTATTTTAAGATCCCAGTCCCTTAAGCATTCTTGAGCCTTTTGCCTTCCCGTGGCCTTGCGGTGATGAGGTGTGTGTGCAGTCCTTTTTCCTTCTTGTGTCACCTTTTGTACCTGCTCTAGGAGGACTGCTCTGGCCAGTGTCTCAGAGACGTGTTGTCCATCCCATTTGGACTGCCTCTAAAAGCTTTCACATTGAGTACCAGCTGCCTGTGTCCTCCCCATTCTTGTGGTCATGCCCCCTAGGCCATTCCCCATTCTGTATTCCTATGTCAGCCCTGCTTTTCAGATTTGGCAGGTTGAACACTTGGGCTGAGGATTCTTTGCCTTTTCACTCTTGTTTTTCACCCTGAAGTGTGCCTCTTGTGGGTTCAGGGAAGGCTCCTTTTTCTACAGGAATTTCACACGGTGACTCTTTTTTCTAGTCATCTTTTAGCCTATCAAAATAAGCCCAGCTGTTTTCTCTCTTTGACTTCTTGCAGCTGGGATGGGAGTTTGCCTGAGATTTGGTCAGGACTTTTTTCTTCTCCCCTTCCCCAGTGAGGTTTCTAAGAGAGGTCCCTTTTTTCCCCTAATGGCAACTTGTTTTCAGATGCTTTAACTCCTTTTTCTCTTCCAAGAAATGGAGATGGATGCCGAATTCTTTCCCTCCTGCTCCTTCCCTGATCTTAAAGGGTTCTCCACATCTTGCAGGATTTGTGCACTCCTTTTAGGGGTGAATCCTTCTAACCATTCCTCCCAAGCTTGTGTGAATTCATTCAGAGGCTCTGTAAAGCCTTGACAATGGGGTGTCCCTCTTCCCTGCCGTTTGCTCTGGTCTTTGGGGCCCTCCCTGCCAAAGGCAGACCCATCTCTGCTGTCCTTAAAAAGCATCTATAGATGTTGTTGTGTCCCTGCCTGTGCTTGGACTGCATTCCCAGTGCTGCATATGGGGTTTGCAGGAAGGGGAGTCCTACCATTCTTTGCTATAGCGAAGCTCCTATGCTGGA